>NC_139530.1:3322877-3362950 GCF_947247035.1 Vipera ursinii | reverse complement strand
GCTCTAAGCCATAGTAGGCTTTCTTTGGTTGGTTTTTTTTCCCTTTCCCAGCTGCGGTTCCACTTCCCCCAGAAATAGACAACAAATAAGCAGAGTCATCCCAAAGATACTTTTCCAAAAGGCAGCCGGACGTTGTTGCTTTTTTCCTTGAAACTGTTTCGCTTTAGTTCACAACTAAAGAAGCTTTTTGGATGAAAAGCGAAGTGTTTTCAAGGGAAAAAAACTAAGGAAGTCCCGTTGCTTTTTGAAAAGTGCCTTTGGAACAACCGTGACCTGGATGATTGAGAATCTCCATAAACAAATAACCAGAGTTGATTATTTATGGCACCTAAACAAGTTAGGGTAAGTACCTAGTGCTAAACCAGACATGTCAAACACAAGGCCCGGGGGCCAGAACCGGCCCGCGAAGTGGTTTCATGTGGCCCGCGAAGCCATCCTGGAAACAGTGAGGGAACGGCCCCCGCTGCCTTGGCCCTGGCCCAGAGACCCTCCTTCTGCCAGAGACCCTCAGATCTGTCCCATTCCTGCCCAGGCCCCCATAGGCACCCTTGATGCGAACGAATGTAGAGCTGGCCACGCCCACCCAGTAGGCCATACGCACTAGCCACGCCCACCCAGTAGGCCATGCCCACCCTGGCCATGCCCACCCGGCCCCCTGAGGGCAACTGCAATGCTGATACGGCCCTCCATGAAATTGAGTTTGACACCCCTGTGCTAAACTAAGCTTGGTTTATGAATCTTAAATTGTTTGGACCTAATAATCACATTGAGATTGTTTGGGTACAATAATCCATGGAGAGATGCTTCAGAGTTAGCTGGCATATGATTATTATTATTATTATTATTATTATTATTATTATTATTATTTATTTTACTGAAGTAAATCGGGATCGTGCTTTAATCCAAGATTTGTTGGTGCTTCATGAAAATGGCTTCCTTGTTTGCCATCAACTACAGTCTCAGATTTGAATGCAACTCAGCCATTTTGAGTGGAGATCTATAAATGGAATAAACAACACTAAATAATCTAGATTCTGTGCTTGCCTATATTTCATCAGGAGGAATTAAAGTGGGGGTGTAAGGGATGGTTTAAAGAGAAGGTTAACAAATATAAATGCTTCACATAAAGTGATGTACAAACGTGGCTAGGAACTGGGTAAAAAGGAAAAAAATGTCACTAGCAAGGTATGTCTTGATTACCTAAAGTGAGAATAACCTCTTTGCACTTTCCCCCCTGTAATAGAGTGTGTTCCAGAACCTTTTCCAAGTCAAGTTCCAGAAAATGGCCAGGAACTAGCCAGGAGAATGAGAGAGGGAGAAAAAAAATGAAAGCATTTTTCTCTTCCTGACTTTCTGCTTCCCATCTTCACCCCAAACTGGTCCAACAGGCGAAATTAAATCCCTGGGAAAGATAAGGTAAGCCAATATGTGACAATAACTGGCTGACAATAACTCAAGGAGCCCTTTGGGTTTATCATAGATAAGGTGTCTGTATGCGAGAGAGGTGAATTTTATTGCCTTTATTTTTTCTTAAAACTCTCTCCTGAACATGGCTTTTAAAACCGTTTCAAAGAAAGAAATTGAGCACGTAAGATGGCGCCATCATGGTTAGGCCTGTACTGAACAGGCTAACTTTAAAGGTTAAGCTTATCCTGGTGTGGATAAAGCAGGTAGGTGCACAAGCTGGGAATCCCTGATCCTTCTGTAGCTTAGCATGCCGCCATGTGTGGTATTGTTTAGTTGTTTGCATCATTTTATTACCCAATGGACCTTCTTGTCTGTAACCATCAGTAATGGTGTCTACACACACACCTATTTCTGTCTGCCTCCCTTTTGATCGCCTTCACCGTATGCAAGAGCAAGAAAATGGGGATGGGTCTGCATATCAATCAGTAAGTAAATTTCCTTGCCTATTTGCAGCTTGGCATGTTTTAGGAATTTAAGGTTTGAGAATCTTGGCTAGCAAGATTCTCTCCCAGGGGGAGAGCGTTCTCTGTGGGCACGCCAGACCTATGGAACCGCTTGCCGGTTGGGCTCCGGACGGCCCCCGACCTTCGCTCCTTCCGCCGCGATCTAAAAACCTTTCTTTTTGAACAAGCTGGCCTGGTCTGATGGGTTGGGGTTGGGTTTTGTAATCGGTTTTAAGTTCAATATGTATTAATTTATTACGGGCATTGTTATTTAATTACTTTTTAATTTTTGTATTCTGGTTTTTTATTATGTATTGCCCTGTTCACCGCCCTGAGTCCTTCGGGAGAAGGGCGGTATACAAATTAAATTATTAAATTAAATTAAATTAAATAATTTAGTAGGGCACTTGAAGAATCCAGCCAATCTGGGCACAGTAATTAATTAATTGCCACGGCTTGGCATTTGGCAAGAACACGAATGTTGTATCTGGATGCCCGATTTTTCAGGCACCTTTTGTGAGGCTTCCCCCGCCCCCCGCCTAAACGGCACAGAAATTACACAGTTATGTTGGCCCTTCCTAGTCCTTCCAGTCACTGGCACATACTGGTCAATTTAGCAGACCATGTCCTCTGTTTAAATTGATTGAAAAGAGATGGACTGTATTAAGCTTGGCATCTTTTCATGGATATAGTGCCTTTTCCTCAGCTTTTGCCACCCTTGCCATGAAAGCCCCAGAGTTGCTTCTGGCATTCTGTCTAAACAGCTTAGGATGGTAAGTGGGAAAGAGAAGGAATGGAAGTGGCGGGGGGGGGGACTTTTAGATTGGAGGGAAGAGGAAATAAAGCAAAAATATCCACCATGGTTTGGGGGACAATTGAAAGGCAGCTTGGTGATGAGTGTGTGTATTGCTATTGTTCTTCCAGCAGAACTTGATGCTTCTCTGTTATACTTCTCTGTTATACTCTTTAATGTATTTTTTTTAATTAAGCAGATTAGAGACCAATAATTAATCTTAGATAGTCTTATGGTTGTAGTTATTATAACTGAAAGTGGCACAAGCATTTATTGAACCACAGAGGCAATTATATTTTCACACTGGCACACTGCACGTAGGATTGCTTTGTTATAAATGTAACATAATCTAGGTTGAGGGTTAGGGTTTGTTCGCTCTGGTTTTCTTGCAATGTCTGTAGGACCCACGGGAAACTTTGAGAGGCATCCAGTGGCAAGTATCAACAAACTTTCGGGAAATATGATTTCCTCCCCCCCCCCACACACACAGAGGTGTCGTTTCTAAATTCTGGAGATTGGCTACCTGATGTCTTCCAGATGTTCTGGGTTGCAACTTCCAGATCTGCAGACTGCATGGTCATTTATGGGAGCTGCAATCTAAAACATCTAGATAGCAGCCTACTGCCCATCCTTGAGAATCAACAACTACAGACATAACTTTAGTAGCACTGATTTTATTGGTGGCACATTTTTAAGGCAAGCAACTCAATTTAGACAGCGCACAGAGCTCTGTGCAGGCCAGAATTTAAGGCACAAATAAATACCTTCCATATTTAAGGGTATATTTCTACTTTAGAAGATAACGTTTAAGAATCTAGCTGCATCTTTATCCCTCCCTATTATTCAGCTCCAGTGGCATTTTAGCTAGAGGATGACAGGGACTAAGGAAGGACACAGGGACAAGACCAGTTTGGCAACATATTTTTTTGTGAGCTATAAATGACTGACTTTACTTGAATGACAAGAATTTTATAATACATTTTGACCTGCATGAAGCCAGCCATAGAAAATCTCATGCTCTCTGCTGTTGATCTTGTTGTTAGTATCATCATCATCATCATTAATTTGGGATTCTGATTTTTTTTTTAATGTGAAAACAGGCTTTGTGGCTCTGCTGTGTAAACTAATCTCTTTTAAGTCGAGCTTGATAGGGAAATGTTTTGGTCCCCCTCTATTTATTTTTTTCTTTCAACTTCCCAGTCTGGCTGACAGGAAGGATACCTTAAAGGCCTTTAATTTACATTTGTAGGTTTTGGCTTCCAGGAAGAACCAATATTTTGTTTTGAAAAGGCATAAATTTTCTGTGTGATGTCATTAAAAAAATCCAGCAAGCTGCTACCTGGGGCTGGAAGGATGTACACCTAAATATGCAATATACAGTATCGCAACCCAACCAGTTAAAATTGGCATGCATTTGTCTATTCTTCTGGTGCTAATTATAGAGAAGGAGTCGGAACTGAAGAGCGGTGACAAAATCCAGGGTTAATTGTAGACTTTTCCAATTAAAAGAGTCAAGTACCCCAAAATAGAATGACTGATTTCTTGCAGCAGACCTGTAATGCTGAAGCCAAAAAAAAACACAAAACACCTAGTACTTAACCTTATTCTCTTTCCATTAGGCCATAAATTTTTTATTCATTCTTTCCTGTGGCTTTTCATCCTGTACAGGTATAACTGAGCGCAAAATTTCTGTTGCTAAGCAAGACAGTTAAGCGAATTTCGCCCCATTTTACAACGTTTCTTGCCACAGTGGTTAAGGGTGAAAAATGGTCGTGTCCCTTTTTTCACTGCCATTGGAACTTCGGTTGGTCGCTAAACAAACTGTTGTAAATCGAGAACTTCCTGTAGCCCGGTCCTTTCTGTGATGCTAGCAACCTTTCTTTATTATCTCTCTTTTTTTTTAAAAGTAGCAACAATCAGCATCTTGACTTCTCCACCCACTGGCTGTCTGCATGACGCAATCTGTTTCCTGAATGAACCCATTCTCCTGGCTTGGCGCAATGCCCTGAATCAGAACCTAACCACCAAAGCAGGTTGAAACACTTAAGCCTTTAAAAGGCAAACTACCAAAGGCATCTAGCCAGGCTGATGCCACATCTGACCCGGCTGGGGGGTGGGTGGGGGTGGGTGAGGTTGTGTGAAGACAGCCAGTCACTAATCCCATCGGTACACCGAGAACGGTTGGGCTGGCAGGTTATAAATGCCTTGGCAAAAAAAAAAAAAAATAAATAAACTCAGACTCTGGAACGACTGGAAGGGTGGCAGGAATCCGGCTGCGGCGCATAAGTTATGCAAGCTGCTTTTCCACCTTCCTTAATGCTTAGGCTCGCCTGTCAACTGCTGGGTTGGCTTCGTCCTCCGCCACCCCCATCCAGCAGGAGGGGAGCGGCATGGCGGCCTGCCGGCAGCGTGCAGCTGTTGTAATGACATGTACCACCCACCGCAGGCAAGTTTCCAGTGTGAGGCGAGGAGGCTGTGTGCGGGCTGGGCGGGCTGACACTTTCCCAAGCATTGTGTCCTCTGTCACTGAGGAGGGAGGCAGCTCCTGGTCCGACAGCCCGAACCGGATACCTTCAGTGACTGAAATAATAGGCCTGGTGGTGGGAAAAAAGAGGCCAAGAAAATCTCTAGGGAGGAATTAAGTGATGAATAACTTTCCCCCCCGCCCCCCCCCCTCCCAGCTACGTTCCAGGAACAAGCCCAAGCCTGTGGCCAGCCTATTAGCTGACTGCCCTTCCTCCTCCTCCTCCTCCTCCTCCTCTTCCAACACCCTTCATTGCCCTTGTGGGGAAAAAAAATAAAAATAAAATAACCCTGCTCAGATTCCGTGGCAGAAAATAACTAGCGTGGTTTGGAGAGGAAAAGAGAACGGAGCAGGCTGTTGACCTCCTTTTGCAGACGCAGGAAAATTCCAAGGCAGGCGGGCGGGCGGGCGGGCATGCCCTCTCCTCCTGTACAAGATGGAGATTTGGTTTTACAACTGCAGCCCCATAACACCTGTTTTCCATGCCTTTTATGTAACCATGCCTTGCTAAGCCAGCTGCCTTCCGGATGTTTAAGCCCACGGCCTGGGAAGTCTGGCACTTGCAACCCTATCTGGAAGGACGTGGGCTGGACCCGTCCTGTTTCTGGAGAGAGAAACCGGACCTCCAGGGTTCAAGTGGCTGGTTTCTCTAAAAGGACTGGCTTGGTTCTTGAGCCAGGGGCTTATTGGACCCTAAACTGCCCAGCTTGGTAAAAGGAGATGCTTAATAATAATAACAATAGTTGGAAGGCACCTTGGAGGTCATCTAGTCCAACCCCCTGCCCAGGCAGGAAACCCTATACCATTTCAGACAAATGGCTGTCCAATCTCTTCTTAAAGACTTCCAGTGTTGGAGCATTCACCACTTCCGGAGGCAGGTTGTTCCACTGGTTAATTGTTCTAACTGTCAGGAAGTTTCTCCTTAGTTCTAGGTTGCTTCTCTCCTTGACTAGTTTCCATCCGTTGCTTCTTGTCCTGCCTTCGGGTGACTTTGGAGAATAGCTTGACTCTCTCTTCTTTGGGGCAGCCCCTCAACTATTGGAACACGGCTGTCATGTCACACACACACCCCGTCCTTCTTTTCATTAAACTAGACATACCCAATTCCAGCAACCGTTCTTCATACATTTTAGTCTCCAGTCCCCTAATCATCTTTGTTGCTCTTCTCTGCACTCTTCTGCTCTTTCATGCCTTCCATTACATGATGTATCGCGACGTTTTTTTGCCCTTGTGGAGCTGAGGTGGGCGTGGCCTGCGCATGATGCATCCGGCCCACGGTTTGACACCCCTGGTCTAACCCAAGCCAAGCCCACCTCCTTAATTTTACTCTCGACTTAGTGAAATAGACCCTGAGGGACCCTGGGCTACACACCCTGATTTGGAATAAGTAATCTCTTTTAACTAATGCCTGGGCGAAATGTCCATCTGTTGTGATTCGTTAATAATATCAAAGGGTGGACGGCAGTGATTCCAGCTCAAATATCAACCAAGATATACGCATAACCCTCAGGAGTGGACAGACCTCTACTTGGAATTTGTGATCATGGTATCTCCTAAAGGGGTGTTATTCCCAAAATACCTTTCCCCATGGCTGGAAACTGACTTTTGCTAAGGGCAACCAAACTTTAGATCCTTATCTCAGTGTAGCAAATGTCATCCTTAGCTCAGGCTGGTCCACTTTGCCAAGCCAAGCCTGGAAGATGAGCAGGTTGCCCCGAATCTAAGGCTGTCCATCTCAAAAGAATCAGGTCCTTTTCCGGAGAAGTTGACACTCTCTCTCTCTCTCTCTCTCTCTCTCTCTCTCTCTCTCTCTCTCTCTCTCTCCCTCTCCCTCTCTCTTTCTACTTGGCCTGATCGTAAATGCTTTCAAAACCTTTCTGGTTTCTACGGCTTGAAACCTCAGGGGGTTTTCCTCCAGAACTATGCCAGGCTATGCTCTTAAACAATTGATTTCCTATATAGCATCTTAACTTCTCATTAAGAGGGAAGGCTGGTGGCTTCATTGTCAAGAGAAAGCACCAATGCAAAATGTCTGCCTGTGATGGGTGTGGAGGTTGGGGTGCTCTGAGGCTGAATTGGGGGTGGGTGGGCACACCTTGGCTAAACAAATACAGGGCCCCAGTGAGGGGCTGCAGTCCATCGGTCCAACTCAGCTGACATTTTGTGTGGCTTCTAGAGATGCTGGGACATCTCTTGCTATTTTCCTTTATTTATATATATCCGATAGAGAGAGAGAGAGAGAGAGAGAGAGAGAGAGAGAGAGAGAGAGAGAGAGAGAGAGAGAGAGAGAGAGAGAGAGAGAGAGAGAGAGAGATCCATTACAGTCATCGGATTAAAAACAAATTTGTAAGTTCTTGTGGCTTAGTTGAAATTCTGTTGAAATTCAGCTGGGATCTTAGCGTGGAGTTTGACCACATATTTTGGAAGAAGCATGGTGTGTGAGTTCAAGGGGAGGACTTAGTTAACTGGGTTATCTAAGAGGCAGTGTGAAATGGGAAAAATGGATTTCAATATCTGAGTAAATGGGTATTACAGTGGTGAACCTGTTTACCTTACATTTCTCGATTTAATTATTTTCAAGTGGAAAATGCTTTTCCTTCCATTTATTATAAAGTTCCAACAGGGGAGGGAGGGGGCTATAGGGAAAAAGGGGCCAGCTTCTTAACTGTCCTTAACAGTAAAAGCTGCTCCCTTCAAAGTTTGAGATCATCAATCATGAAAGCTATGATTCAGGCAGGGAAATGTAATTCTATTGCAGCTTTCCTTATGTTCTAAAAACAGGAATAAGGTTAAACTCTTTTTATTATCTATCTATCTATCTATCTATCTATCTATCTATCTATCTATCTATCTATCAGCATTTGGAGTTTCAGCGTTATGGTTGTTTGTTTGGAGAAAGGTTTCTGAGGGAAGGACTTTTCATTTCTTCTTAAATGGTTTCTTTCCAGCATGAAATTGATTTGCTTCTGCATCTGAAGCGAATCTACCCACCATGTTTCAGCTCTGGAGAAAATAAAACAGCAAAATAAATAGGCACCAGATCCAATACGAAACAAGAGCATCCAGTTGGGGTATTGAAATGAACGGCATTTTCGTTGTTTTTTTTTACCCTTAAGTAAGTCGCCAATAGGTTTCAATACTAAGTAAAAAAAAAGTGAACCCGTTGAGGAATGTTTGATCTAATTTTCCATTCCTTCTCCAACAAAAGGCGCCGTTTCTGGATCCTTTTGCTTCAGACGGCTTGCTGTTATCTCCCTGAGATAAATTCTGCCTGCGGTTGAGACAGCCAGACACAGCAACAATCTTAAGGCTTCTTGGAATCATAAACGTGAGAGCAGAACACTTTCCCAAGCTAGCTGGCATAGCCTCACTGCACTGCTAATTGGCTTTACGTGTCAAGAGAGGCCCAACCGCTTTTCTTGTCTCTTCTTTGTATGCCGGGGAAATTCTTCACCTGTCCCACACTCAGCTGATGGGTGGTGAACCCATCCGCAGCCCGCAGATCAGTCAAAGTATGTTGTAGTCTGAGAAAACTTCCTAAACGTTAGGAGGAATTGCACAGGCACATCCAGCCCTCACATCTGTTGAACAGACGTGTGGTTCCCTTCCTCCCCTTCTCCCCCCCCCCCGCCCTCTGCCATGATATTTTACTCTGTTCAGCTTTTAAACAACCTTCCTCTCCATCAAAAAACTGTCTCTTTTTTAAAACAAAGAGGGTGTGAACGAGGAGGCTGCTTTCGCCCCAACAGAAGTAAATAGCATTTAAAAAATCTGGGCAGAACAGCCAAAAATGTCTCGTGTTTCACTTGCTGACGATCTTTTAAAGATCAGAAAGGTTAATCTATTGGAAAATCAGAACCTCCGAAAGAAAACTGACCAATCCTAACTCTGGATCTCTGGAGGATGCAGATGCAGAGTAACACTAAAGAATGAAACTCTGTATGTTGAGGCATGTTAGTAGTATTTTGTCATTATTCCCATATACACACACACACACACACACACACACACACACACACTGCATTAGGGTGCATGTTTTGAAGTCAGAATTTTGCCAGATTAGATAGTTTGCATTTCTATACAGGGCTGAGGAACATTCCCGAGAGCGCTGCCAATCAATGGAAAACCTGCTGTTCTTACTAATCAAATGGAATAAGGGGGGCAGGGTGGATAGTGTAAAAGCTCCTTCAAAACACATATTATTAGTGCCTGGTGTCCAAATTAGATTTGATCCAGTTTTCTCAGATAGCATTGAATGGTCTCAGGTGACTGGAAATGGTTTTCTCAGATAGAAAGATGGAACAAGGATTGTATTCATGGAGCAAGGCCAAGCAAATAATTATTGCAACTATACAACATATTAAGATGGCTTAATATTAAGCTTGATGAGGGTATGTGTGGGGGCTTATACATTGTGTCAATTCAGGCCACTGGACTACTTTGAATTGTAGCTGGAACATGAGTTGCTTTAGTAATTAGGTTTAACAAGTTGTGTGAATACAGCCACTGAACTAGGAGGCTAGGTAGCAGGGTTGACAGAGAATAATAATAATGTATAATAATCAAATTTATATGCCACACGACTCCCAGTGACTCTGTTGCTAAAAGCGGGAGAGGCAACTTAAACTAGGATTTGGCTTAGCAAGCCATGGTTTTGTTCAGCTGCCACAATCTTAGCCTAAATGCAATATCCCATATTCCTCACGTGGCCCGATCAAGACATCCAAAAGATGCTGGAATCCCTGGGGACGCAGAAAGGTAAAGTCAATAAACTTAACCAAAGCTAGTTCAGTTGTTGCTAAATCCTGGCAATTCCAAAAAAAAAAAAAGCCAGGGGATCAGGAATTCTGGCTTTGACACATCTGAAGGGAATCTGACAGATTCCAGACTTTTATCACCAGAAAGAACACTGCTCGGAGAAGTTGGGATGCAGGGACTAAAAAAAAAAAAAAGGTCTTTCCCTTGGAAATGTATCTGCAAGTTCAGGAGCAGATGCCCTTGTCCATAAATCCTCTCAACCTGGCCTGGCCTGTCTCTTAAAGGAAGGCAAACAAGCTGGCTTATTTATTTTATCCCCTCCCTCTCTGGGGCGATCAGTGGCAGACAGGCCTCAAGTGAGGGGTGGGGTGGGGGGAACTGGCATCCTTTGTTCCGAACGGTGCAAGAATTTTGGCGCCAATCTGCCCCCCCCCTTTGAAAAGGCCGCATTCCTCTCCCATTCGGTCCGAGACTAGATCTTCCTGATTGAAAGCTTGGGTGCAGTGAACCTCTGACCTCAGAAAGCCGGGCTGCTTCTGTGGGGGCATTTCAGCTCAATTCATCAAATTTAACGGCTTGAGTGGGTCTGCCCATCACTCTCGGTGACCCACTGCGGGCCAGCCGGCTTGCAAGAGGTTTTCTCGGATCAGGCCTTTCGGTGGCTGGGCCCTGCGTGCTTGGCACAATTCCCCTCCTAAATATGGTTTATTGTCTGCTCTGCTTGTTCAGTTTAACCACGCAGTTCGACTGCCAGCGATCCCCCCCCCCCGGGGAAGGCAAGCTTGCTAACTTGTAGATTATTCCCACGAATTATTATTATTTTTTTATTACGACAACGATGATGATGATGATGATGATGGTGATGGCTATTTCCCAGGGCAAGATATTTTCCCCGTGGCAGATGACAAGGGACATTTTACCCTTGTAATGTCGTTTCCAAAGAAACAACCAAACTTCTAAGGATTTTTCGGAGGAGGAGGAGGAGGCCAGGAGAAATCACCCAACTGAAGGGACTTTGTTTTTTTTTTTTATTGAAAAGTTTTACAGTACATTTTTAATACAAAACCCCTCCCCTCCCCCTCCCCTCTCCCCAAACCTCCCCAACTCTCCCCTCCCCTCCCCTCCCCCCCCCACTTCCCAGAGCTAAATAGAGGGTATAAAAATACAAACAAACATAATCTAAAATATGCAAACAACAATAAGATATTACATTCTATCGCACTTTAACTCTTAATAAAATAACTACAAGCTAATTGTACATCATATAAATCCGTTACTTATACAAATGCTAAGTGAAACTTTTTAGTCCCATATTTATTCTGAATATAATCTATCCATCTCTTCCACTCCACAGTATATCTCTGTTGCGATTGATCTTTCAAATAAGCTGAGATCTTTGCCATCTACCAACCGAAGGGACTTTGGAGGGGGTGGTTTGGCTGATTTTTAAGACGGGTTTCATCCACGGGGGCGCGCCTGGCGGCGGTGGCTTAGTCTTGTGCTCTTCTTGGTTTAAAGCCAGGCCTGGTGCCAACCTTGCAAAAGGCCTGGCAGGTCCGTTTCACACGGGGACCCCTCCTCTCCAAGCCAAGCTGTCCCCATCCCCCTTTTCCCAGGGGCTGCTTTATTGCCCCGGATCAAACACGAGAGTCCAGATAATGACCTCTCTAGAAGGCGGGGGGGGGGAAGGCTGGGCTTTTGTGCATCCTTCCAAGAACGGGGGGGGGGGCTCGGTGCAAACCTGCACAAGCGGGGCTAAAAGCCTTGGACAAGAGAGGTTGGGGAGGCGTCGGGAGCGCGCGTCGGGGCTCGTCCCCGGCTGGGCAGGGGACTCCGACTCAGTTGCCTTCATCACGCCTCTCGCCAACCCAGCCGCCCACTCCCGAGACTGTTGTACGGGAGGGGGGGGATCCGGGCGTGGGAAGAAAGCCCCCCAAGTTGGGGCAGGCTTCGGCGCCCCCCAATTGCCAGCTTGGCCCGGCCGACGTGGCGCGGGCTGCCCAGCTGCGAGCCGCCCCCGCTCCGCCAAGCCAGCGCGGCTCCGCTGGCCGCGCCAAGCGCTCCACCCGCGGCGGGCTTCCTCCAGCAGGCCGGCCCACCCAGCCGCGGGGTGAGCCAGGCGAAGGCTCCGGCACTCCCTCAACGCTCCAGCGCCCGGCCCCGCGTGGGCGGCTGAAGGCTCGTCGGCTCGCCAAGAACCCGCGCCGGGCGGGAGGGAGGGAGGGCGGACGGCCAGCCAGCCAGCCAGCCAGCCAGCCGCCGCACACAGTCCAACCCAGGAGGGAATTTCTGGTTGGCTTGGCGGCGCGCCCGGGCGCAGTCCCTGCGGAGGAAGGGAGCGAGAGAACTCGCTCGGTTCTCACGACCTTCAGCCAAATGCACGCGGCAGGGCGGAGAGATGGGGCGGCCGCCAAACCCCAGCGCATCCGCCGGCTCCAAGGCAGCCGGCCCCGCCGCACGGCTTTGGCTGGGGAAAGCCTTCCTTTCACTTCAAGGCGAAGAAGGCTCCTGCAAAGCTGCCTGGCTGAGGTTTTCCGGCACCCCCGAGGCACCTTAGGCCAGCGTTTCCCAACCTTAGGAACTTGAAGATGCGTGGACTTCAACTCCCAGAATTCCCCAGCCAGCTATGCTGGCTGGGGAATTCTGGGAGTTGAAGTCCACGCATCTTCAAGTTCCTAAGGTTGGGAAACGCTGCCTTAGGCCTTCTTTTAACAGGTGACGCATCACTGCGGTACCTACCGCTCTCCAGATGGGTGGATGCGGTCCCCATCGTCCCCAGCGACCTTGGCGCCCGCTTCAGAAACCCTAGACTCGTTTAGAGGCTTGGCGTGCAGAACAGTAGGATGGATTCCTGACTTGGCGCTTCCAATGAATCTTTCAATGTTGCAGAGCTCCTCCACTCGTTGTTAACGCCTGGGTTCACACAACAGGAAGCTAGACAAAACGAGGGTGGCACCTTTGCTACATTTGAACCTAGCCGTGTCGACCACCGTAGATCAGATGGGAGATCTCTGCAGGCCTGTGTTCCTTTCCCGTGCATGGGTGGCTATATGCATTTGACAAATAAATAATACAATGACAGCCTCCTTTTTCAGTTTGGTGGAAATTTGTCTGACCGCAGCACGTCCCTTCCAAACAAGATCTTCCCACATGCCTTTTTACATTCTTCCCAGTGACGGGCCTATCCTAAATAAATTTTTACCTCTCTCTGCTGCCTTCTAGTGACCAACCACATTTTTGCAGCTAGGTTCTGGCATTCTTATAGCAATATGTGTGCATTGGTCTAATAGCACGAGAGGGAGATTTTCCGCACACCCCCATATCCACCACCACCACATTTAACGAAGCTGTGAAGCGTTTCCCCGGAATGCTGCTGTGAGACTTGAAAGTACATTGGGAGAACAGACTGCCTGGGAAGCAGGATAAAAATACAGTTAAATAAATAAACAGATGTTCCTGTGGATTAAATGTGCTGTAAGCACTGTGAGTGATTAACTGTGTGCTCTGAGGATAAACCCCATATTTAGTGCACCATAAGGTGGGACCATCACAAACTTTGGACCTGACTTGTGGCGCGCTGACGGAAAAAGCATGATTCCCAGTAATCACCCATTTCTTTTGCATCTCCCGTTAAGCCTGGTTGGATTTCTGCTTTACCTTTTCAGCCTCTCCTTTCACTTTCTCCTTCTAGAAAGAACCTAAAGGAAGACAATTTTGCCCATTAACCGCTTTGCCCATTTCCTCGAGGACCGGGCTCTTCAAATCACTTTTGCCTTTCCCCTTCTCTGCTTGGGGTGACAGAACGCTTCCTGGACTGCCTGCGTGGGGTTTAAGAATTACCTGACCTACTTTAGATGGTTATTGTAAGGTTTTTTTCTGAAATGAATGCCTTGCAAGGGATTTGTGGTGGTTGTCGTCAAGCTGCCACTTTAAAGCATCTCTCGTTTTTACAGCTTTTCCCATCCCTGCCGTTTTTTTGGGGGAATACCCCCGTCTTCTCCACAGGCTGGCTATGACGCTATTCCCCTTTGGCTGCTCTTCCCATGCTGTGCGTGTCATAATGGGTGGCAAAATGGTTTTCTCCTCAATTCTTTGGCCTCTTTGCTGCAGTGTGGATGAAGCTTCGAGCGGAGTGGGCAGAGGGAGGGGGAGGTTTGACAGGGAAGGGGGTGGGGAGGGAGGCGGAAAGGAAGAACAGAGTTGAATCATTCTCATTTATGAGGAGGGCTTTGTGAAGGAGGCAACCGACTGAATTTACAACACTATTGAGTTGGAGAGTCCATCTCGCCTCCCCCTCCACCAATCAATGAGAAGGGGGCTACTTAGGGGTTGATGGGAGGGAAGGAGGAAGAGGGCCCAGACTGTCAATAGACCCCTCGGCCTTGCAAAAGAGCCCGCTGCATATTCAATGAGACCTTTTATATCTTTTAATTACCCTTCCCCACAAAAGAGGCCCAGAAACTCTTCTTCAGCTACCCATCCCACAAGGTGGGAGAGTAACTTTTCCTGTTTCCACCCAAGCCAGGGAGAAAAAAAAAAGCAGAGCTAGAAGGAGGCCAAGCATGCATCCAGGGGTTGTGTGTGGGTTGGGTCTGGTTCATAATCAGCTGGTGACTCCAAACCGTAGATTTCACAGCACCCAATTTACGTGGTCGGTAGTAGGCTAAGATGAAGCATTTAGAACTGATCTTCAGATCCTTACTTTGGCACAAAACTTACTCAATGACATTGCTGTCTTTCGGCTTAATTTGCTTCAGAGGGAGGGGGGGAAAGTGACAAGGAGAATCTTCTAACTGCTTTCTGGCAGGCATTCATCATCATGATAATGCCGGCCAACCTCATCTGTGACACAGGATTAGTTGAATTGTGGTAACAAGAATAGCTGCTTTTGTGTAGAAGGTGTGAATGCAAAGATTCTCTTCTGTCCCAAGTCTTCAATCCGAAACAATTCCTTTCCAAACTCAAGAAATTGCTCATTTGATACCAAGTTCCGCAACTGAGGAGAAAGCAAACATCACGTACTTTATTATGAGGCTTCAGGGAATGGGACAACCTGTCAAATCAAACCTTTTTCTTTCGGTTCTTCCCCCCCCCATCCTCAGCCAAGGGATACTGGTTCCCTTCATACCCATTTCAGGTCTTGCATCTATCTGTCTTACAGAGAAGATAAATCTGACTTTTCTGAGACTAAGGGAATGCTGTAGCTTTTCTACGCTGCTTTGCATCTTTCTATACCTCAGATAAAAAGCTGCAGAAAAGCTTCTGGGCAAGGCAATGTTGGCTCAGCCTTCCAGGCAAATAGTACAGGCCTGTCAGGTTACATATTTTGCAACTGGAAAATTAAGAATTTCTATAGCTCTCATGCCCACAACTGCAGATGGTACATGGTCCCTACTTTGAGAAATAGGGGAGGATAACATACAGCCGATGGCCACTAACTATGTCTCACTGGCTATTTTTGTAGAGTGGTATAAGTAAGGCAGCTGCAGTCATGCATCATGCTTACCAAGTGGACAAAAACTACAGTAGCTGAATATACATGATAAATGTGGTTTATTTTAACCTTGCTTATATTGTGGCTTAAGATATTGCATGGTTACGGCACCTTTGTTATTTGCCGGAAAATGGATTAATTTAATAACCAGATTAAATCAGTTATAAGAACTTAACTGTTGCTCAAGACCCCAGTCAGAAACCGCTTTCTAGAAAGAATGGAAGAATATTTAAGTTAAAAACCTTTCGAAAAGTATATGCTAGGGGGAAAAAACCCTGTTTTTCCCTAGTTCCCATTCTGAAATTACTATTCTAGTTAGTAGATCTGGATTACATAAATAGGGATGGCCAATAGGGGGTGCTAGTATTTATCTTTACTGCCATCTAATGGTCATCTGCAATTTTGCAGGCCAGATCTGGTTGGCAGCCTAGAGAGGATTGCACTTGGAAGCTGCGCTCTGAAAGGACCAAAGCTGAAATTTAATCTTCATTTTAAGTGAATTTCAATTAGAGATACTTAACACAATGATTCTCCAGTAACGAATATATTTTTCCTTTCCGCATATTAACATTTACTGTTTGACAATAAAGTTTTGAATTTGTTGAGGGCACCCAAGGTTTTGGGGGACTAACATTTTGAGTTGTCAACTTTGCTAATATCTCAAGACTTAATTTTCATCTCTATTCTATATAAGGGAAGCAAGTTTATTTTCCTGAAAATCAATTTTCTGTGATTTGAAAGAGGAATCTGTAAGCATGGAAACAGTCAGTTGTTTGAAGCAGCTCTTGCCAAATTAGGGAAAAAATATGGCTTGCCCATCATGTCTATGGACATTAATTGCATGGTGTGGCAAATTTCTCCCGTATAAGCCTATTTAAGATTAGCCAATTAAATCTGAGTAGTAGTTTAAGCAAAAAAAAATAAAGCCTTTTAGATTTTGCAAGTATACTATAACATACTTTGGGAAAGACTGCTCCCCACCCATTTCTTTCACAGAGGGGAACGCCTCTTGAGATAATCACACCCTAATTTTGTATTTCTCCATGAAAAAAATGGACCTTTAATAATGTAGCTGGAACATTGTAGTCCAATCAAAAACATTTTCTACATTCTTGATTTGTTTAGGGTGCCTACGATCCTTCTTCCATTGTATAATATCTGTGATGCACCTAATGAGGGAGAGACAGCACAAATAATCAAATCATGTTTGCCCAAGTCTGCTGATTTTTTTTTTAACTCTTGCCCACTCTTAATTCTGGCAATGACACAACAGCATTCTTAATTCAAGAAAGTTTTATTTGTACAAACATCTTCCAGCATTCTTTTAAAAACAAAGTCTCGAGACAGACATAAACAAGCTTTGGCATAGTACATGGCAAATATTTGATACAAAACTAACTTTTTCTTTTTTTAAAAAAGAAACATTTCACCTAAGGTCTTTTTTTTTCTTTTAAAAAAAGGGTGAAAAATACAAAGTGGCATCCCAACCTTTGGAAATGAATAAATATGAGGGGTTGGGGGAGGGGGAAAAGATGGAGGAATTCAGCGAAAACTATAGAGATCCAGGTTCCATACAACGGAACCAATGTTGAAAACAGTCAGGATTTTTATTTTTATTTTTGTGGGGAGGGAAGTCACCAAGGTCTCCAGACAGTCTCATGGCGTTCTCCTCCAGCTTGAGAAACGGGTGCCAAGCTGCCCCCAAAAGTTGTGAGTCCTTGCACCGGTGATACCGAAGGAGTTGCTGTGGAGCTGTTGCACGAAACAGGCATGTTTGCGTTGGCATAGAGTGGAACCACCGGTCCGGCGTTAGGTGGGAAGGATGGGCTAGGGATGAGGAAAGCAAACTGACCATCGGTCGCCGGCACCAGCTGGAAGCCTCCGTAGACTTTGGGCGACAAGGCTTCACTGGGGTTAAGTTTGCATGGGCCAGGCATAACTCCAGCTGCAGCTGCTGGACCTGGCAACTGGATATGCAAAGGTTGCGCCAAATGGGCAGGCTGTCCACCGGTGGCCTGAGGGGGAGGGGGTGGTGGCGGCGGTGGATAGTTCATGGCCACAATCTGACCCAGGCAACTTGAAAGGTGTCCCAAAAGTCGGCTTCGGACTTCTGTGTTCACCCCTTCGCAGGTGGAGAGAAAACGAGTGACTTCATTCATACACTCATTAAATCCAGCCCGGTATTTGCCCAAGACGGTAGGATCAGCACTCAGAGCAGCTGCCAAGGGAGAAAAAGGTGAAGGATTAATGACTAGAACTGCTTTTTTGGAGACAAATTGCTTTCCCTTTCTCCGGTCAGACGGCCTCCTACTAAATGTAGCCTTAGATCTGGGGGTAGATGATCTTGGCTTGAAGGCCTGGCCAGCTGTGGATTTTTCTGGATGGCGTAGGACCGACCAACCAACCCCCCCCCCTACTCCCTTCCCTCTCCCAGAGCCCCTGGACCAGGAAGATGGCTTCAGATCCTGCTAAACCACAAAACCTTTTGGCGTGTCAAGTTTCTATCCTGCCTTGCTGGGGATACGAAGATGATTATTGCAAGTATATGCTTTGAAGCAAGAGCAGAGCATATAAACTCTGTGGCCCCTGGAAAGACAGCTAGATTTTCCATGTTCTATAAGCCTTTTATTTTCTTCCTCACGGAGGAGAAGAAACCGTATCTCCTTTCCCCACCCCCCAGGAGGCAAAACACCTTACTCTTAAGTTGGCAGGAGGTTTGCTACTCACCTGTCATCTGGGCTCTTTGGAGATTTCTCAGATGTTTCACTGTCATTTCCAAGATATCTGCTTTCTCTAGCTTGGAGTGCCTGGAGCTCTGGAGGAAATGAAAAAAAAGGGGGGGGGAGGGAGGGGAAAGGTGAGCTCCCTTGAACCACACTGACTCAGGTAGCCCTAAAACTGTGGGGGATCCCAGGCTCCTCCCTCCTCCTCCCCCACTTCAAGGGTTGCTCACGCAATCTGTGTCCCCCTCCCCCACCAACTTACATCTTTCTTCAGCGCATCCAGGATGAGTGTCTTGAGCTGGCCCAGGCTTTCATTAATCCGGGCCCTCCGTCGCTTCTCCATGATCGGTTTAGAGGACTGTTTGGGAGGAAGGGAAAGAGAGAGAAAGGTTAGAAAACCAAGCAGGCATCATGGGGAATGTCGGGGTGGTGGTGGTCGCTCCCCACACCTTGCAACTGAGATCCTGCAGCTGGGGAAAATTCCCTTGGCAAAGAGATTCAGGGCGCTTAGCAAACTTGTGGACCTCTTAGCCTTGCAAGGTGTCTTTTCTCTCTCTCTCTCTCTCTCTCTCTCTCTCTCTCTCTCTCTCTCTCTCTCTCTCTCTCTCTCTCTCTCTCTCTCTCTCTCTCTCTCTCTCTCTCTGTCCAAGCCTTGCAAAGTGACAACTGGGGAGGAAATCACTAAGCTGCTGTGCGTGGGCTTCCAGCTGCCAACTCCACAAATCTTTACCCAGAGGCTGCCCTCGCTTGCACCCTCCTTCCTTCCCACCCTGATTTACCAGCGGTTCTAATGCGCCCACTCCTTCCCTACCAGCGCATCCCCCTTCCCTTTCTGCCGTCTCTCTCTCTCTCTCTCTCTCTCTCTCTCTCTCTCTCTCTCTCTCTCTCTCTCTCGGCGGAAAATCTCAGCAGACAAAAAGGCTCAGATCATTGGAAGCGCGGGTGGGTGCGTGTGCGGGCGTGTGTCAATCAGCCCCGATCGAGAGGAGGGGGTGCGGGAGAGCTAACGAGCTATCTATCCGTGCCTGCGCTTAAGTAGGACCTCCAAGTAGAATCGAAGCGGGGTGGGTGGATGGAGGGGGGGGGGGGAAATTACCTTTCTGTGTTCGCTGGCGCTCTTGGGCTTATCCGGCGTTTGGCTGGCGCTGGCCGGGGCTCCGGCGATCGGCGAGGCGGTGGGTTTTTCCATCGTGTCGGCTGGCATTTTGGTAACCTCGTCCTTTCACCCGGACAAGCGGGGGTGGTGGTGGTGGTGGGTTGGTGGTGGTGAGAGCTGGGGGTGGGGGGCCGAAAGGCGGCGAGGGAGACGCGGGATCAAGGGCCACTTGGCGCGGGACCCCACTGTATATCCGACGGGAGCTTTAGAGGGCGTAAAGCCGGGCCCGCTTCCCCAAAGACGAGGCAGGGCTGCGTGGGGCCAAGCGATGGCCACGGCCACTGGCGAGAGCGTCTCCCGGGCGGCTCCGGCTTCCGAAGCTCCCGTCGCTTCGGCTGCGGCGCGCCGCTCCCCCCCTGGCCTTATATAGCCGACGGCAGCTCCCCATTCGTGTGAAACCTTCTCCACATTCTTTCCCACACTCCCGTCCGCCAATGGGAAGCGGGACTCTCCCCGTCGGGCTCGCCGATTGGACGACGCCCCCGCGAGCTGTCAGTCACGCGCCGAGAGTTGTCCCCCCCCCTCTTCTCTCCAATTTATTGCTTTGCTATTCCCGCCCCCCCCCCCGCCACTCCGCCCCACCGCCACCCGTTCTTCTCGAACTTTAGATACCTGGGTGCCTCCGTGCACGTCTGTAGGTATAGGATCGCTAAGCTCGGGTCGAACCCGGGCGTTTTAAGCGGGCGAATTTCCCCCACCACCACCACCACCACCCCCCATTTCCAGGACCCGCCGCCCCAACTCGAGAGCTCTCTCTCTCTCTCTCTCCGTGGCCCAGTTAAGGAAAATCCCGCGCGATCCGGGCTGGAACGCGTGAATCCTGCCTGATCCGTGTCTTAAAAGTGAGGAAGGCTGGCTGAGGCGACGTGAGGGATGTGGGGGGGTTGGAGAGAGAAAGAGGCTCTCCCCAAAATCGGGGGAAAGCGGAGAAGACCCCGATTTTAGGAGAAGTACAGCGGTGGCTTCCCTGTATTGGATTCTGTTCCAATTATTTTTATTTTACCGGTTGGGCAGGTTGATTGTATTTGGGGGGGGGGGTTTCTCTTTTGCCCACGCGAATGAACTTCCTACCTAGGCTTCTCTGTTGGGCAGGGGTCCGGTTTTCCAACAGTGGGTGGGTGGGGAAGGGAAACCGGCCTATTTACTCCCGAGTAATACATTCCCTCCATTGAATCGCTCGGCCCTAGGGCAAGCGGGGGGGGGGGGACCCCCGGAGGCCGTACGGCACCGTATTTACTCCCGAGTAATACATTCCCTCCATTGAATCGCTCGGCCCTAGGGCAAGCGGGGGGGGGGGACCCCCGGAGGCCGTACGGCACCGTAGGGCAGTATCTGCGGATCGCGTCTCTTCTCCCCTTCGGCTTTAACGACCCCGCCGTTATTTAGATTTGCAGACACACTGGGGGGGTTACTTTGCAAAAAAAACAACAACGGATAGTCGGTGGACACTTTCCTGCTCTGCTCAAAGCCCCCCTTCCTCCGGTTCCGATCGCCCGGACCTGGCTTTCCGAAGCCAATCAATCTCGCTGCCCACCACGCACCGCACATCTGGTTGGCGACGCCGTCCCGGCTTAGCCAGAAGCGAAGCGCACGGAGGGGGTCCGCCATAGAGCTCCGCTTCTATGGGGCTGGGTGGGTGCTTAAGCCAGCGTTTCCCAACCTTAGGAACTTGAAGATGCGTGGACTTCAACTCCCAGAATTCCCCAGCCAGCTATGCTGGCTGGGGAATTCTGGGAGTTGAAGTCCACGCATCTTCAAGTTCCTAAGGTTGGGAAACGCTGGCTTAAACCAACCCAGGCAAAAGCGCCTTTGGGGGCTGCGCGATGCTCCGGGACGGAGACAGTCCCGCACTTCCCTCCAGCTGTTGTAAAAGCGCACGCGCGCAGGGGAAGGGAGGAGAAAGAAAGAAAGAAAGAAAGACAGAAAAAGAGGGATGGGGGAGAGAAAAAAAAAAGAAAAGAAACCGCGAAGAACAGCAGCAGCAGCTGCCCGGCACGCGAAGCCCTGCCAGACCGACAGCCAATCGGGGCACGGCTGCAAGCCAACCTGCTTCCCATTGGCTGTCGGCCTTCGCAGCTGTCAATCAAGGAGCTTGCTCTCTCTCTCTTCCCCCCTCCTCCCTTCCCACCCCCCCCCCGGAGGCTAAAACAGCCGCCAAATGTTGTCGTGCCTCCACCCTGCGAGACGGGCCGTGGGCGCGGGTGCAAGCTCGGCTTTCCCTGCCCTCCCTCCCTCCCTCTTTCCCTCCTTCCCTCCCTCCCGGCTCGCGAGAGCACGTGCCAAAAGCGCTTCTGGCTTCCTGCGCCGCGCACGCAGGCACACCCGCACACACGCATGCACACACGCACACAGGCACACGCATGCACACTCGGCCCCGGAGTGGGGAGGAAGCGCCGGGGTGGCACGGCTCCAGGCGCGAAAGCTCCTGGCGGTTTGCGAGCTTAGACGGGGGTGGGGGGGGGGTGTGTGAAAGCGCAGGCCTGGGAAAACTCCGCCCCTGCGCCTTATTCTTTATTCTTTATTCTTATTTTCCAACCTTCAGTACAGAACGGAGATTTTTAAGATGCCAAAGGGGAGGCAGGCAAGGTTGCAGAGGGCCAGCGGATGGAACAACAACAACAACAAAAAAAAAAAGGCGGCGGGGCGGTGGGGAGGAGGGAGAGGGATCTAAGGATCGCTTTTTCTACAAGGCAATACATAATAATAATAATAATAATAATAATAATAATAATAATAATAATAATAATAATAATAATAATAATAATAATGAGGAGGAGGAGGAGGAGAAGAAGAAGAAGAAGAAGAAGTTGGAAGGGACCTTGGAGGTCATCTAGTCCAACCCCCTGCTAAGGCAGGAAACCCTATACCATTTCAGACAAATGGCTGAGCGAGGATTCGCTTTAGAGATTTTTTTTTTGTGGCTGTCGCAGAGTTGAGTGTGTTGTTCCCAACCTCCAACAGTTTGATTTCTTTTACGATTCGGTGCACGGTGAGAAAATAATTTTGGCGATCCGGTTAGCCTGATTAGAGGTTAGAGGCAACTCTGGAAATGCCCTGGAGAATTGCTGCTGGCTGTGGCATTAACTAGAACGAGCAGCAAAGAGGAGCTGAGGGCCCTGCGTTGTTCTCTTTACCGTAAGGCCTTTCCATATCCTGGACCTCTTGTTTACTCAGTAGATTTCACCCGATCATTGTCAACCTAGTAATTGCATTTGCCCAACCTCTTAAAAGTTGATTGGGTGGGTAAGTTATGTCCGGAGAACTAAGGCAATCCAGTTGCTTTGTGGGTTGGTGTCTTAATATGAACCCAGGAAATAAAACTCAATTTAGGGCAAACATTCTGTACTGTGATTTGCAAAATCCCGGACAATCACCAGGTGGCGAAACCTTGACGGTTTCCTGCTTCTTGGCTGCACTCTCGATTGTCTCTAATACATTATTTTACTTCCTTAACATCTTATACAGAGAGGACAACTGGTTATGAGTTTTTCTGAATACCTTTTGTCTTCAAAAGGATTTTTTTATTGTTGTGAGCCACCCTGAGTCCTTAGGGAGAAGGGCGGCATATAAATTTAATCAATCAATCGATCAATCCAGCACAGAAGTATGCAGATTTCAAGCTCATAAGAAAAGTGTCTTGTTTTTCATTTTGCCAAAACCTGAAGATCCACCAATCAGAAACAGTTGCAAAATATACTCAGTACAGTATTAAGAACGCACAAGGATTTTCTTTGCAGAACCAGATACATCAGGCATAGCAAAGAAGATATCGTACTCCAACAAGTGCATCTATACTTTGTCGGCTTAAAAATTTACCTGTGAATATTTATGTTTATCTGGGACACCAGTAAGCACAGATCCTATTTATGTATTGGTTTGACCCCTTCACTCTTCTCATTCCAGACCTCCCTGATAATCCCAAGGGAGAGTTTTAAGGCCAGGGGGGGGAAACACCCTCCAAAAATCTTAGCCTTGTATGTGGGTTATGTGTTGGAAGAATGTCTGAAAAATTTCACCCTCCTTCCTCCTTTTCAGTTTTCCCCCCCTCCCTTTTTTGGGGAACAATTATTCCCTGAGAAATGGTTGCAAGGGGTGGGGTGGGGGTGGGGGAGAACGAAAAAGAGAGAAGGCTAACAGTGCCACCTTTAGGCCATGTGCAAAATTATACAATAGGGGGGAAAATTGTATTTATCTTGGCTTGAGAACAAGACTGCTGCATCCAATGAATGCGCCCAGTCCTGGTGCATTTTCGATCATCAATAAGTCTCATGCAAGCATACAAAGGTACCCACAAATCAAGTCTACCAAGAAGGGGCATATTTATATAATGAAGCATTTTCACATTCCCAATCTGGCTCCTGGCATTGGAGAACCTGTGATCAACATTTATAGACAGCAAATTCATTATTTCTGAATGAGGTTTAAACAAACATGTAGGAAAGAGAATCCAGACCAAAGAACTTAACAACCCAGGTAAAGGTAAAGGTTCCCCCGCACATGCGTGCTAGTCGTTTCCGACTCTAGGGGCCGGTGCTCATCTCCGTTTCAAAGCCGAAGAGCCAGCTCTTGTCCGAGGACGTCTACGTGGTCACGTGGTCATGACTAGACGCCAAAGACGCATGGAAGGCTGTTCCCTTCCCACCGTCGTGGTCCCTATTTTTCTACTTGCATTTTTTTTACGTGCTTTCGAACTGCTAGGTTGGCAGAAGCTGGGACGCGTAACAGGCGCTCACTCTGTTATGCGGCACTCTGGATTCGACCCGCCAAACTGCCGACCTTCTGATCGACAAGCTCAGTGTCCTAACCCACTGAGCCACCGCGTCCCTTAACAACCCAAGGGGTCAACAATAAAGAAGAGAGCCCTAGTGTCGTGGAAATGAATGTGAGGTCTTCACAGAATGGGTATTTAGTGTATTTATGGCCTCATTTTTTTTTCCAAAACGAAATTCAAAACAATACGGTGACCAGCTCCAAGGCCTAAAACCAGTTCTTGGATGTCATCCGTGGAAGAAGATTCCGTTTTTCTGCCTCGTTGTCAGAATGCTTTCCAATCCTCTTGGAGTTTTCTGAACTTGCTTTGTAGTAGTGAAAGGGTGGAATGTATTGCCATCTGTGGTTTATTTTCCTCCCTCTCCAACTTGCCCCAAAAGAGACCCAAAGGAGAATTTCCCTTGTTAGTTCCATCCTTAACTAACAAAGACTAGGACGTTATGGCTGGGTAGATGACACAATTACCTGTTGTTCTGGTTCAGTCGCTTCCTATCCAAAATGTGCGCACCCCCGAGAGCACATTTAGCTCAAGAATGATCCAGAATTGTAATTTTTTTTTTCAAATCTTGCCTCCTGGAAGAACCAGGTGTTGAATCTGGGAATGCAGATGTCCTTTCATTGATATGCATCCCATCCTTGATTCTTCTGGAGAATCTCCAGACTACATGGCTTTTTTCCCTCCAATCCCAGAAATCTCGGTTGGTTTCAAGAAGTTTAGGGGATTAGATGCCTCACCGTCTTTCCTAGCCATCTGGCCCCTGCAGATAAGAAGGAATAGGTCATTAACCGAATTATTTGAGTTTGGATTATGTTCTTCAGAACACAAGACACCTCTTTTCCCTTAGAAAACTCCCCTTCTCCTCCTTTGATCCTTAAGCCTAACTTTATTGGAGTCAAACCTTTTTTGTTTCTTAAGGCAGAGACTCAAACGCTTACAGCCTGAGTGGGGAAGAGAGAAAAAAAAAGACTAGGTTTGTTGGAGTCCAGATGCAGTGGGTGGTTCTGCTGTTTTGACTAGCTTCTTCCTCTTGATAGGATTTGCTTATTGTGCAGAAGAATTACTCTTAGCCTTATCAGCACTGCAGTCTCTTGTAGACAGAGACGCTCACCCGTTTTTGAGCAAAGAAGGGGGAAAAAAAAGAAGACCTACGGTTGTTCAAAAGGAAGGAATTTACCAAAGATTCTCTGGAATTTACCCCTTCAATAGTTGCAAAATTGTGACATTGATTTTTTTTTTTAAAAAAAAAAAAAAAGAGGGGGTATTTCCTGTTTGGTGACCTCTCTGAGTTTTCCACACATCCAGCACCAAGGACAGCGGCCCCGTGTTTGGACTAAAGGCAGTTCTGTTGCCAGGACATTGTCAATAGAAAGTACTGCGCTCTTAAAATCCATTTTTATTTATACTGGTATATTTCTTTGCAGAGACAATTGCATGACAATGCCCATTCATGCCCACCAGGAATTGAAGGGGGGTCATGTGTTGTTGTTTCAGCGCGTGCCTGTTCAGGAGATAGAGTAAATGTTTAAGGAAGGTTTGGTGTGGGAATTCAGCCCGGAATGAGGAGGAGGAGGAGGAGGAGGAGGAAGAGGAGGAGGGGAAGAAGGCAAAGAGGAGAAGGGGAAGGACAAGGAGAAGAAGGGGGAGGAGAAGAAGGAGAAATGGGCAGGAGAAGGAGAAGGAGAAGATGCAATGGTGGTGACGATACTGCAAAAAACGTGATAACATGGCACCAAAGGAATCTCTTCAGATTTTTACATCCACTGACAGCTCATGGCGCCATCCTAATTCAAACATCCTAACTGCAGATAAATCAAAAACTAGATACTTGACCTATAGCCAGCGGAGGAGAGAAACACCCGTGTTTTACAGATGATATGTTTCGCCGTCCCCAAAGAGCATTATCCTTAGGGGGGTCCACACAATCCTCATTGGGGTTGTGTAAATCTATGGTCTGATATAGACAATCTGAATATTAACAAATGGACTGCAGGGCCAGGCTTTTAAAGCTTGTAACCTACAAAATCTTAAATCCTAAGAAGGAGTTCGCCAGGATCTTAAGGAAAAGAAGACGCATAATACAGTTTCCCTTTCTTTCTTAAAAAAATAAATAAATAAATGGAGCTGATCCCTAGAATCCGTTTGTCATAACAAAGGAACAGGGTATAAATGCTGTCGATTAAGAGATCTCAGTTCCTCAAACTGCCTCTGGTCTTCCTGTTCCTCTGAGAAGTGAAGGAAACCTCAAAAGCCACATTTCCCCCCTCCTCCTCCCCCCCCCATTTTCTTTCTCCTGCTTGTTTCTCCCCACCGAGCCAAGGAAAGTTTAAAGGGAAGTTGCAAAGCACCAGCCTCCCAGGGCATGTTGGTCATGAAGAAAAGGCAAAGTTAGCTGTGTTGACTTTCTGAATGAAACAGATGTGGGCTTCCTTTACACGCACCCCTGAGTTCCCCCCCAGTGCTTATTTGCTGACTTCTCCTTCCCTTGAAAACATGTTTGAAAAGGCAGCCGAGATCAAAGGGAGACGCAATGTCCAGATTTAACACAGCCTTGAGCCCCACTCTCGGGTAGAGAGGTCCTTTTCAAAAGGTTGCCAGTTAATTTGTTGATGCATAATAGCAACCGAGCTGGTGCAATCTGTATGCCGAAGGCAGAGAGCAGAGTCAATTACATCTGTATTAAGATCGGCTCAAGGGCGGGGAGGGGGGAGAAATCTCCTTACAGGGGTACTGTTCCTTTGCTAAAGGGCAGAACAGAACGTGTCCTTCCGGTGGCCTGGAAGAATTTCAAAAGAAATCAGTGCACAGACCCGCACTGCAGCCTTAAGGAGCTTGATATCCCTTCGCGCTGAGCAAAAAAAGGAAAAAAACCGAGCATTTCTCATGTAGCCTTGTCCCTCTGAGATCATATTTTGGTCCTCATAATAAGTCATCTGGAAAAAAAGCAGGCAAATGTTTGTTGCAAATATAGAGTTAACTCAATTAAGTTTCTTGAAGGGAAGTAAGGCAAGGCAGGAGGCAGTTCAGAAGCACACCATTTAAACCACTTGCATTGCTCAGTTGCATTCTTAATTTGCTGTTTTATACTGCTTTACTAAAATGCGTGCGTGTTAAAGAATTGACTTGCATAAATGTTCACAATTCTGAGGACAACAGCAAACAAAAGGAGGCAGATAGAAACCAAATCCTCAATTAAAGGAGATTATCCTTTTTTTTTTATCTAAGGGACGCAGTGGCTCAGTGGGTTAGGACGCTGAGTTTGTCGATCAGAAGGTCGGCAGTTTGGCGGGTCAAATCCCGAGTGCCGCGTAGCAGAGTGAGCGCCTGTTACTCGTCCCAGCTTCTGCTAACCTAGCAGTTCGAAAGCACGTAAAAATGCAAGCAGAAAAACAGGGACTGCTCCGGTGAGAAGGTAACAGCGTTCCGTGCGCCTTTGGCGTCTAGTCATGCCGGCCACATGACCACAGAGACGTCCTCGGACAAGCGCTGGCTCTTCGGCTTTGAAACAGAGATGAGCACCGGCCCCTAGAGTCAGAAACGACTAGCACGCATGTGCGGGGAAACCTTTACCTTTACCTTTTTCCTTTGTTTATCAAGAAAGCTAAGCAGAATCAGCCTTGTTTATTACTGGGATTGGAGGCCAACTTGGAAGAGGAGTGAACAAATCTGGAAGACAGTAAGAGAGAGAACAAAGAGAGAGAAAGAATGAATAGCAGACTTAGACGGGACCTTGAAGGTCCTCTAGTCCAGCCCCCTGCTCAAGCAGGAGACCCTATGCCATTTCAGACAAATGCCCCTTCAGCTTCTTAAAAACCTCCAGTGATGGAGCACCCACAACTTCTAATGGCAAGCCGTTCCGCTGATTGTTCTGTTCTGTTTCCATCCATTGCTGCTTGCTTTGTCTTCAGGTGCTTTGGAAAATAGATTGACATCCCGCCCTCTTCTTTGTGGCAGCCCCTTAGATAAGGAAGGAAGGAAGGAAGGAAGGAAGGAAGGAAGGAAGGAAGGAAGGAAGGAAATAGATTGATAAATCCACTCTCAAAAATGGCTTCTGGAAGAGTGGCAAAAGTCTCCTTGCACTTTTGTGATGCTACAACAAGCCCATACAGCGAACCATTGCCACTTGCTTATGGTTAACTCTACAGAGTTTAGCATCTCTGTATTTTTCATTACATAGATAGCACGACTGGGTGACAAACCGTTCCATTCTTGAGAAATCAAGTCCCGCTGATTTAATTAATCCCAATAGCCCCTCCCTTCACACACACACCGGGCTTTATTCAGGAACTCCCAAACCTCTATGTTATCCAAACATCCATTACCAAGGTCTATAAGATTCATCCAGAACTTTCCTTCCGTTTGGCCTCCCTTAATCTCATTAAACCTCTGTTTCCATACCTGGAGTTTTAAACCAGGGGTAAAAAAAAATGAGAAGAAGAGAGATGGGGGTGGGAGGGGGAGGTAAAACCCATCAATTATATTGGTTCTGGTTCTCAAACAATTTATCAACTTGTCATTGATCCTCAAGCTCCCAGAGACCTCGGTTTTTGTTTGAACCTGCCCAACGTTGCTAGTTTTTTTTCTTTCTTTGGAATATGGCTCCTCTATATGCCCTTTCTCTCTGCGCTCTCCCCCTTTTCACCGGGGCCGTTCATGAGTTTGGCCTAATCAGATTAGCTCAACCCAGACACAGCAAAATTTATTCTTTTTTTGAAAAGGCTCTGCCGTTTTTTTTCCCTCCCCACTCCTCTTTGCAAACCCCGCTCCCCTCTCTCTCTCTCTCTCTCTCTCCTCTTTTTTTTTGTAGGGTTTTTAAAAACTTTTTCATCCCTGGTTGAAAATCTTTTGAAAAAGCTGTATCCAATGAACTCTTGAAAAAGACCCATGCTTCTCCTCAAAGGGGACCGGTTAGAATGGGTCACTGGAACAAACAGTGGGACACTGCTTCTCTTTGAGGCCAGCCATTCAGCCCTCCTGACGTCCGATGGGTTGCTAGGGGGAAAGACCAAAGTCAAATCCCCGTAAATCGCCGGAACATTTAATTTGTTTGCCAAACTCGATCTACTGTAGAGGGTCCTGTCTTGTTTACAACCTTAATGAGACGGTTTGTTGGGAAAACAAAACGACTCTTGTCTCTTCCGTTTCTTTCGGTTGAAATCTAAGCCTGGCTCCAGTTCTGGAGCCCAAATTCAAAACGTTTTTAAGCAACGTCGTCCCTTTGGCCCCCTTTGGGGGACTCTTCTCAGCAAGTTGCTCAAACTTATCCAACTCTAGGATTCAAAGAAGCTTCGACAACGTTGGCAGAAATCTTTTTTTTTTGTGGGGGTGGGAAGGCGTTCGTAGAGCGATGTGAGTGGATGGGGAAGGCTCTGAGTTGGTTTCTGAATCATCTCTCCCCCACAGGTTACAAATTAGGCCTCGCAAATGCTCCAAGTGTTGTTACGTTTTTCCAGTTCAATATTCCCCCCCCCCCAATTCAGCTAAGATTCATCTTTTTGAAACTTTCCCACCTGACAAATTAAAAGGACTGAGCATTCTGCATTGGGTAACCTCGGACATTCTTCCCTTCGATGCTAAGACAATATCTATGTTTCTCTTTCTTTCCCTCTTTCTCTCCGCCAGCACCAACTGCCCCCAGGAGTTCTTGGATAGGTGAACAAACCCCATTTTGCAAAACCAACGAATGGAAAGACAGAGGAGGTTAAAACAAAAAAAAAAAAAGCTGTTTGTCTCCACTGATGCCTGAAATAACAGCAACTCTGAAAAACTTTAAAGAGTAGAATCCATCTTAGTCTAAAGTTTTGATCCCGTTCTTCTCTCTTCTTTTCTTCATGAAAGAAACTCAGCTAAATCTGCTGTGATTTACTTCCAAGAAAGCCAGGCTTTCCAAACACCTAAATAAAGCAGTTTTTTATGGATTCTGTAGAGCTTAAAGTTGTAAGAGAGGGAATAAAGAGAAGATTCTCACCATCCCTTTTTCCGATTTTCTTAGTGGAAGCAGGCCGCTTTCTTGGGTGTGCCATAATAGATTGGGGTCGCTGCTACCAGATGCAAAATGGCCTTTTTTTTTTCCACCCCCCTCCCTCCAAAAATTTCACACAGAAGATGAATATAGTAGGGAAAGAGAATAAGGAACTCCTGCCATGGGTCCAAGAATCAGAAGTTTTACTGTCTCCAGCATGAAGGCCTACGTTAGTGAAACAACTGGGAAGACGCCGAAATTTGAGTGCCAAGTTCTTACTGGATTTTCCCATCAACCTGCAGTTGGATTTTATTTCAGTATTGAGGAATACAGTATGAGAAGACAAGACAAGACATCCTGGCACCTGTTTTAAAAGTGACACATTCTTTATAAGGATGCTGCTAATGATTCTGTGAACAATTCTGTCCAGTTGTGTGGGAGCCCCCCCCCCCCCCGCAAGGAGAGACACCCTTTTTCTGCTCTCCTTACAGCAAAACCACCCCAGGCTCTCCCAATGTAAATTCAGCCGCAGTGACTCAGAGGGGAAATACATTAAGTCAACAACATTCTTCGGTGGCTTTCACACAAGCGCAGGAACAAGTCCGGTCAGCGACGAAGGAGAATTTTGTTACCTTTTGTGTTGTATTCATGCCTGGGCAAAAGCCGAGAAAAAGATTAACATGCTGATGAGATCCGACACACCTCCATTAACGTCACTCAAAGAGGAAACCAAAGTAGTGTGCGAATTCCCCCGTTTCCCCCCCCCCCTCCGCTCCCAGCTCATAATCTTGAAGCTGTTCTGGTTCAGGCTGCATTGTTTGGAGATGCCGTAATCTGAACACTCTGCCACTTTCAACCTGCTGACAATAGCTGGCATTCAGAACTGTCAAGTCCACGCCCTTTGGATGATGATGATATTATTATTATTATTATTATTATTATTATTATTATTATTATTATTATTATTATTATTATTATTATTATTATTATTATTATTATTAGAGGCCCTCAAGCCAGATCAAAGCTAGGCACATCACCTTGACTGTATGCAGGGTCTTAATGGGAAAGCCCATTATGATGCCTTCCAGGGTTGTTGTGATGCCAACCTAGGCCCAAATTTCAGTCCTTCCCCCTTTTCGCCGCTCAGTCCCACATCTGCTGTCTTTCGGATGGCTTGCTTCTCTTTGATCCTGATTTGTGCTTTGGTCTGCCTCCCTTAGCAGACAATAAATAAGGATTTCATCACCTCTGGGGGGGCCCCTCTGCATTAGAGGGCGACGGACGGATTCACAGTTCTCATCAGCCACAGCCTACGTAGCTAGGAATCCGACTCACCTGGAGCTTACCTCACTAAGGACCTTTTCATACATAAGATGCCAGGTCGGTGGTCTCACGTGCAAAGCAACCATCTCTCATTGAGTTATGGTCCTCTCCCCTGAGGGCCCTGAAATACAAGAGGCTGACTTTTCTGCAGGCAGATAATTCTTCCCTTTCCGTACTGGTACTCAGCAGCTAAATCTCTTTGGGAGCGGGATGGAGAAGAAATTGAAATATGGGCACCCCCCACACACACTTTAATGCAAAGGTACAGGCAGGGAAAATGCATTCTGGAGACCAGAGAGACAAAGAGTAAGTAGAGGCCTTGTGCTGCAGAGCTGAGAAAGGATGAAAGTCCTAAGATTGCAAGGAAGAACCCCTGGAAGGAGAATCTGAGATGGGCTACTACTTTACCTGGCGGGAACTGTCCGCCGGTGGAACAGTTGCCATATGAAGAGGTGGCTTCTGCTTCGCTAGAGGCCTTCAAACTTTGGATCAACCCATCATCCTATTCTCACAATGGCTAACCGGATGCCTGAAGGAAGCCTAACAAGCCGAGTTCCACAGCTGCTGAAAAGCAAAAGGGTTGGGGTGTGGGTTTTTTTGTATGAGTTACTCCAGATGTTCAGCTGTGGGATCCACTTTTTTTTTCCCCCTCATAATAACCGTAACGAAAAGGCACCAACCATGGTTTGACTGAAGATGGCTTTCCCTCATCTCCGACGACTGTTACATGGAGGCCTATGGAGGACTTGTGGGCCCTCTCCAATCTTCCCCTTGTCCCCAGGGGAGCTACAAAGAGCCAGCCTACTTGCCAGCTCTACACTCCACTGTGGTTGTTGGCTTTGTGTTTAGGAGGGCTGTCTTCCATTCCGCCCCTTTCTTCTCCAGAAGTCCCCACCTCAAAGGGAACCTTAATGGTGTTTAGCAATGCTTCTCTGCCTGCGCCCAGAACGCACTTAATGGATTTCCCACATTTTCTGGATTAGCAGAAATGCCTTTTGTCATAAGGCAACCAGATGGGCTGGATTTGCACGGTCTGTTTCAATCCCAATAAATCAATAAACTCAGTCCCCGTGTTGAAATTAACCAGCGCCCACGTGTGCTTGCTAGCCAGAGCCTGGTTGTGTAATGAACAGGCCTTGATCTGAAGACAGTAGGTGAACGGAGGGCAAGAGATGACCATGCCCGCAGATGGATCCCTTATCGCCCCAGCAGTAAAAAAACCAAAAAACCGTGGAAGAGGAAATTTTTTTGCAGAGTGGCCAGAGTCGGTCCAGGCAGGCAGACACAGAGTTGCTCCTTGTGATGTTTCGTGAGAGTTTCCAGATCCATCTGCCTGTTGGCTGGGGCACAGCCAGTGAGAAGAGTTAATTAAGATCCTCCTTTTTTCTCCTTCTTCTTTTTTTTTGTGTAAGGAGACATTTTGTTACTCACTAAGGAGCCAGCTCATTAGAGACAGTGAATGGCCCCTTGACCATCTGTTATCTGAGCGCATACCTGGAAGAAAGAGGAATCTGAAGTGTGGGAGGGGGAGAGAGACCCACAACTAGAAAACAGCCCTTGAAGTCTTTGGGAAAGCAAGCAGAGCCTCTGCTCAATATAATTACATCAATGCCTGCCAGAAAATGACAGCTCTGTGCATGGCCATAGAAGGACGTAATTAAAATCTCAGGGAGGGAGAGAAAGAAGGGATGAAAGAAGGAAAAGAAGAAAAAAAACCTGCAGACCTAAGGAAAAAGAAGAGGATTTGTCTCTAAGCAGGGAAGAAAAAAGAGGGGTGGGGGGGAGAGAGAGGAATTTAAAGGGATCCTTGCTTGCAGTTTGTAAAACTGATCGAGGACCAACCATCGTAATTTTTCCCCCCTCCTTCCTACTTTCGGCAGCTGGCAGGTTTGGGTTCTCTCCGGGAAATCCTTTTTCAAACTTGGCCCCAAGAGTCGTTTTGCGGAGGTGAACTGTGGAGCCATTTTTCCCCCCCACCGCACACTGAGAACTTCAGAAGGAAAGAAAGATCAAGAATGAGAATAACAGAATAAGAGACTTGGAAGGGACCTTGGAGGTCTTCTAGTCCAGCCCCCTTCTCCAGCAGGAGACCCTACACCATTCCAGACCGGTGGCTGTCCAGTCTCTTCTTAAAAGCCTCCAGTGATGGAGCGCCCAGAACTTCTGGAGGCAAAGTTGTTCCACTGGTTCATTGTTCTCACCGTCAGGAAGTTTCTCCTTAGTTCTAGGTTGCTTTTCTCCTTGATTCGTTTCCAGCCATCGCTTCTTATCTTCAGGTGCTTTGGAAAATAGCTTCACACACACACACACACACACACACACACACACACACACACACACACACACACACCGCCCTCTTCTTTGCAGCAGCCCCTCACATATTGGAGCATTGCTGCCATGCCACCCCCTAGTTCTTTTCACTAGACTAGACCAGTTCCGGCAAGCAACAGTTCTGCAGAGTTTCGGTGAGTTTTTTTGTTTTTTTTTTTTAGGAATTGAGCTAAACAAACATGGAAAACAAAGGCAAAGCTTTGGAGAATTCCTTCCCAGATCCAATTTCACCCCAGTCAAAGAGAAAGAATGCCTTGCTCCAAGTTTTTCCCATTTTGCTTTCTCTGCTCTGCCTCCTTGAATAGATGGGAAAGTTTGAAGAATGCGAAGGTTTTTTTCTCATTAGCCCAGACCACCTGTGGGGTCTGGTTGAAAGCAACCTGCAGGTTACCCTTGATCTGTGATGTATGAGTGACAACCGTGATGGGGCAAACAGAGGTCGGGCTGGAACCAACCTGCCCAAGTTGCAGTTGGCTTCCCCAATAAGGGAGAATGTTTGTAGCTCAGGGTTGAAATGAGTGGTTTTCTTGCAGACTTCTAATTACCCAACTAGGTAACATCATCAGGGCTAGTAAGGAACGGACTTTGCTCTCAATTTATTTTCTAGGGACCTGCCCTGCGATGGTCTTAGAGGTTCTGTTTGCTGTTGTAACAATCAAGTAAACCATACCCCATCAGGTAAAGGGGTAAAGGTTCCCGCGCACATGCGTGCTAGTCGTTTCCGACTCTAGGGGCCAGTGCTCATCTCCGTTTCAAAGCCGAAGAGCCAGCGCTTGTCCGAGGACGTCTCCGTGGTCATGTGGCCGGCATGACTAGACGCCAAAGGCGCACGGAACGCTGTTCCCTTCCCACCGGAGCGGTCCCTATTTTTCTACTTGCATTTTTACGTGCTTTCGAACTGCTAGGTTGGCAGAAGCTGGGACACGTAACAGGTGCTCCACTCTGCTACGTGGCACTCGGGATTCGACCCGCCAAACTGCCGACCTTCTGATCGACAAGCTCAGCGTCCTAACCCACTGAGCCACTGCATCCCTATACCCCATCAAGGAACTGCCAAACAAGCCAACCGAAGAGCTTCTGAGACCACCCCAGCGCAAGTCACTAGAATATAAATTGAGAGCAGATCCCCACTCCTTACTAGCACTGATGACGTTACCTAGTTGGGTAATGAAACGTCTGCAAGAAAACCACCCAGCTCAGAGAGCATCAAGGACACCCCCCCACACACACACACACACTTGGCTTTTCTTTGTTGCCCGAGCATTTTAATCGGGCAGTTTCTATCACACATCCGTCTATCACACATCCGTCCCCTCTACTGATTTATCTTTCTCTCGGCACCCACCCTCTTCACTCCTTCATTCCGTTTTTCGAGAGCGGGGTCTTAAGGAAGACTTTTGGCATTAAGTTACGGAAGATCCCTGGCTCCAAGCTCGGTGGATCCAGACACCTTTTAGCCTGGGAAAGTGTCAAAAAGGTCCACGCCTGCAAGAAGGGGAAGATCATCTGGTTTGCCTTCCCACAAAAATCAGCCCAAATCGGAAAAGCAGAAATGGAGAACCAGCCCCAAGTTAAGGCAGCGTTGCAAAGCCCTACCCAAAATGAAGAAGACGCCACACGTCTACTTCTGACCATGTTTGTTACACCTTGGATAGGCTTTCCCACTTTTATTGACATCTAAGAAGAACGTGGCTGTCCAGAAACCTGGTGTATTGCCCCCCACTCCATCTGCCTTCAGTCAACATTCATCCAGCCGAGGGGTAATGAGGAAGTGAGTTGGAAGAAGGTGCAGAAGTTCTTTCCGGCACGTGTGGAACAGTGTCAGAATTAACACAGGAACCAGAGCTCGTAAAAGAAGAAGAAGAAGAAGGGCCCAGATGTTGAAATGGCCTTGTAAGGAAGGCCATTTCAGCCTCCTGGAGCTGACCATGTACAGGGTCTGCTGCTGAATTTGCTTAGAAAGACAGATCGGTTTTTCCCATTCAAATAAACCTGGAGGGCTGGATGCGTACGGCCGCTTGGCCTCTTTTTCCCTAGAAGCAGCTTCTCCGGTTCAAACTCTTTCCATTCTGTTTTTCTTGCATTCCCTTGGCTTCCAATATTCGGGAAGGGCACGGCCTGAAACTGATTGATCGGATTCGATTGGTCTATTTCCATCTATTAGTTTTACGCTTTAGGATAGGAGAAGATTTTCTTTCTTTCTTTCTTTCTTTCTTTCTTTCTTTCTTTCTTTCTTTCTTTCTTTCTCTTTCTTTCTCTTTCTTTCTTTCTTTCTTTCTTTCTTTCTTTCTTTCTTTCTTTTTCTTTCGTCGGTTATCGACTTTACAGAGCCGCTCACATGATATTCAGATACAGTGTTCCTAAACGTGGAGGTTATATGAGATAATACAGCTAGTAGCTGATAAATTTGTCTGCCTCTGGGCAGACTGGGTTGGGGAACTTACTTAAAGCTTGCCACAGTTCCCTTCTTTCCATTAATTAGATTTTTTTTTTACTGAAACCAAAGTCACATCAAAGCCCTGCAATAAATAAATAAAATAAGCAGCCGTCTTGCAAAGGCTGTCCAATCTGAAAGTGGCTACTCCAGATCCATTATGATGGGCTCCTATGCCGGGCCGGGGGGGGGGGGGGAGAGGAGGACCTCAAGGCAAGCAGGGGACCTTATAAATATCAAATCCCTTGTTTAAAGTTTGACACATGAGCAGCAATTAGAAAATGCAACCCACCTTCTTTCTAAATGAAGTTTCTTTGATTTTTCGCTCCACGGTGCTACCCTGGGCTTTGCAGGGGAATGTAATTAGTTGGGTTGAGGCTGGGGTGGTGGTGGTGGGGGGAAGGAGGCAGCCAAGAGCCAGTGGGGGTCTCCTTTGCGCAGATAATGGTCCAAAATACCTTTCCCCTCCCACACACACACACCCAAGACTTGCCCAGCCTATTTCAGTCTTCAGATGAGATGCACCGCTATTGCCTGGATCCTTCCCCCCCCCTTTTCTCCAGTCCCGGAGAAATTCTTGAGGCAATAGCAACTTTTCTGTACTTTTTTTTTTAATTAACAGGCCATCCTCAGCAGGCTGGCCAGGCTCCTGTTTCCTGCAAGGGGTGTGGGGAGAAGGGGCTGGTGGGAGGGGGCGAGTTGGATGCTGAAGCAGCATTTTTTTCACACAATAGCCTGCTTCCAGATGTTGGGCCTCAGGGAAAGTCTCCAAGGCTTGGTTGGCCTGGCAAGGTAATTGCTCCCTTTAGAAAATGGCCCTGGGGGATAACATTTCCCCCCCCCAACACACACACACAAGCATTAGTTTCTTGTATTTTAAGCTGTAAACTGTTACTTAGACTGAGCCTTCCTCAATGCCATCAGTAAGAAGATGAAATAATCTCTTGAGTCCATATCCCTAAGTAAATAACTCAGGTCTTAGCACTGTTGTATTCTTTTCCTTTCTTTTTTTAATTACATTTCTGTTCCACCCTGGTGTGGGAGGAAAGGCTATGTATGTAGGCATTGTCTCCTAGTTTTTGTCCCCCCCCCCAGTCCTGTGGGGTGTAGTGAGCTAAGAGAAATGTCCTCCAAAGACGTTGAGCTCCCAGGGTGAAATGTAGATTTCTGCCACCTTTCTAATCCTGCGATATACAGTAGTCCAATCCTGGCTCTTGGTCTGTTTTATGTACAAGGAGATATCCTGTCCTGCCGACGGTGGATTTCCGGTGATAACACCCTTCCCCTCTTTACAGTTCAGCCCTTCTGAATGTCCATAACATCTTAGGAAGTTTGCCTTTGGGGAAGTTTTGTTGAGTTAGTAGAATAGCCAAATAATCCAGAGAGTCCCGCGGCCGTATCTGGACTGGCAAAAGCGGGCCAGAGTTCCTTAAAGAAGACCAACTCTGCATCTTAAGCTGGTGTTCAAAACCAGATTATTTTCTTTCTGGTCTTTTGGATGGTCTGGGAAAAAGGAAAAGAGAGGGGCTGGGGCGCAGGGGGAAAGCGCCCTTGTCTTGATTTCTAGGATACCATCTCTTAGACATAGTCCTCCCCTCCCTCAATTACAATGAAGGGATATCGTGGTTTTCATCAATTCCAAGAATATTTTCGGGCTTTATCCTGGCTCCGGAAGCTTTATTGCTGGGAAGCTGGCTCCACTAAGTTAATAAATAGCCCACCAGGAGGTTGATTTGGCAAGAGACATTCCTTGGGCACCTAGATTTTCATCAATAGTATCTGCTAGCTAAAACCACCTCCGTGAAATTTGTGGCCCCATCTCCACCCCACAGAAGTGGGGGAAATTGGGGGCAACTAGGATTCAACGTTGGTCTTCTTTTGCTAGCCCCTTCCTTTTCGTCGAACACTACATGGGGTATGGAGTGAAAGGGGGCTATTTTTTGTCTGCTATTTTCCCAGACACATTTTTAAGTCTTATTTTTCTACAGAGAGTGCGCCCTTTCCCATTTAAATGGTATCAAATAAGGAAGATTTTGAAGAAGGCTGTCCCGTGGAGATCTTAAAACTCCAAGATAAGAATGAAAGAGACATTTGGGCCCAATGCATCAACGGAGCATCTCCGCGGACTGTTTTTCTGTATTCATAATTTGAGTGCTGTAACATCTGAGGCTATATTTACAAGTCTTGAGATGGGAATGCTCTTTCCCAGTCTGGCGATACCAACAGTTGGCGATGCCAACTGGGACGATCAGCCTCCCAACGCTGTATCTCTGAGCTTCTTCTTTTAAGGTCCTGTCTCTCTTCTTGAACTAAAATTTCTGAAACAGCTTTTTAGAGATTTCAGATATTCTTTGAAGCTTAACCATTTTTTATTTTCAATGAATATTCCTTAGCTGCCAAAAAACTGTGCCCGGGAATGAATAGTGTGTTCATCTTTAAAGCAAAGACTAACAGCTCAGCTATGTAAGTTTAAATAAACAAGGTCTAAATTAACTCTAAACAGTTCAGACCAAACTGTTTTGGCTTTCATCTTTATGGTCAGCTCAGTCCTTTGATTTCTCAGGAGGCAAGTCACTCACTTCCGGAGGACAGGATTAAAAAAAAACAAAAAAACAAGGGGGAGATCAGAATGGACAACTTGAAGTTAGAGGCTTGAAACAGCAATGCAAATGAAAACAGTGCCAGTACAATTGATCTGCATTCTTTGTACAATTCAGCTGTGCATGTTTATTAATTCAGTAAACAAATACTGTACAGGGTTTACGTTGGCTTATTCAGAAGTCAGTTTTAAAGACTGATGCTTCCTTCTCAATGGAATAGAATAGAATAGAATAGAATAGAATAGAATAGAATAGAATAGAATAGAATAGAATAGAATAGAATAGAATAGAATAGAATAGAATAGAATAGAATATCATTGGCCAAGTGTGATTGGACACACAAAGAATTTGTCTCTGGTGCCTAGGTTTATTTTTAGTGTGAAACATAGTCACAGGTTACTTTTCCCAGTGCCGTCGTAACATTGAATGGTCACTAAATGAAAAATTATAAATCAAGGATTTATAGACTGTGTGAAACTGGCTGTTAAGCCGACAGTCTATTTTTATGTTGAGGGAAGCATTGCAAGTAGCAATATGGAGGGTTCCCTGTTAAGAGCTCCAGGCACCTGCTCCATTTTCAACTCCGTTTCCCCTTTCAAACATCAAACTGAACTATAAAATCAGCCATAAAGCAAAATGATGTGTTTTTAAACACCAGTTTACAGATAAACTAAGGTTGCCCTGCCCTCTAGTGGATCTATAGGGAAGCAGACCCTGTTGAAGCTGGAATTCATATTAGCAAGTCTGGCTTTATATGTCATGCTAAGCTATGGTTTCTAAACCATGACCAAACTGTAATAGAGAGGCTTATGTATCACTCTGGCCTGTAAAGCAAGTTTTAAAACAGGCCAAGCCACCCTGTTGTGATTTAGCACACTAGAACACAAAATTAATCTAATCTAAGAGCCAGGCGGGCCGGCAGTTTGACAACCCTAGCAGGAAGAGATTCCAAGTTTGTTGCCGGTAAATTTCCACCAGCGGAGTGGAAAAGGGCAGGCAGAAATCAAACTTAAGTAAATTCCAAGTATTCTTTGAGAATTGATATCCGTGGGACTGCATTGTAGCTGACTCCCAGGATGGCCACATGAGGCTTCAGGCATCCCCTTAGCACGAGCAGTGGGTTGGAATAGAAGACTTTCTAGTTTCCATTCCAGTTTTGTCGATCCGCGCGCTGGTGTCAAGTTGGAATAATGGGTGGGTTTCCCACAATACCTTTGGATTTAGAAATATAACCGCGACGTGGAATCCTGAGGGGAGAAAAAAAAACATCATCACCATCATTCTTTAAAACTAAGTT
>NC_139530.1:3262632-3322677 GCF_947247035.1 Vipera ursinii | reverse complement strand
AAAGAACTTTAAAAAAAAGAAAAGAAAAAAGAAAAAGTTGTGTCATTCTCTTAATGCAACGGGATGACTCGGTCTAATATTTAGCAGGAAGAGGCTCCGCGAGTAGTTCTCTCTCGTCTTAATGGCCCCGACTGCCCAGAATTTCTGTGGCTAAGTGAAAAGTGGTTAAGTGAGTTTGGTCCCGACTTACGACCTTTCTTGTCCCGGTTGTTAAGTGGATCGCTGCAGTTGTGAAGCCCATCTGGCTTCCCCATCGACTTCGCTTTGTTCAAGGCACAGCCAGGACGTGCCAGATCTGGCGTAAGGTTGCTTTTTTTTTTTAATTTCTCCCCAGCGTCTTCTTGCTCTGCTCACCCCCTCCTGAACGCCCGTGTTGTGTTGCAAACTGAATGGAGGAAGTGCTAAAAAACAGAGGAAGAGGCCGCCAGCCGTCTATTCTGGGAAGTGTCGGCCCCACCTTTGGCCTTGGGAACACACGTCACAGGCATCTGGAAGACATAAGAGGAACAGCAGTTTGGAAAACTGTAACATGCCCAAAGTCTCTGCAGGACAAGGCAGGAATGCAGTGCCCAAGTCTGTTTCCCTGGAAACTGAAATGTAGAGAACATAATGAGAGCTGAAGGGTTGTTGGGTGTGGGGGTGTGTGTATGTGTGTGTGTGTATACACACACACACACACAAATTCTGCCTTTCCCAACCATACCTTTTCACCGCTCAGAGGAGCCAGGAAGAGGGGAGGGGGTGGAAGGCTTGCGCGCTCTTTGACAGCCAAAAGTATTGTGCATTTAGGATAGGGCAGCGGGGTGGTGGTGGGGGGGGGGAAAGCAACCCAATTTCTTCACACAGCTGCTTGGAGTGACTTATGAGGCTGCCCAGGGAGAAGTGAAGAGATGGAAGAGCAATTCCAGAGAGAGGTTTCCCCCCCACACACACCCCCTTTGCTTTTTTGAAGACAATGAGATCTTAAGATCTCCGTGTCTGGTATCCTTCATCCGTGGAGCTGAAAAAGCCAAGATGAAAAAAGCCAGAAGCCCTCTATTCCTCCTGACTTCACAGACCTGTCTGAATGCCTCTCTTGGCAAAGATACAGGTGTCCTTCTTTTTTCCTCGGTTGGCGCCCCAATCTGGCCTCCGGCCCTGCTCTTCATTCACTCAGTCCTAACCTGGTCCAACTCTTTCTTAGCTTTTCACGATCCCCCAAGGCCTGCGGTGAAAGGACGCATCTACTGGGCTCAAGCATCTTTCTGGCCCTGGTTAGCTTTTTTAAGGGGAAGCAACGTTGGCTTGAGCTGGCCTTGGTCGCCTTCTGGACTTGAAGCGGTTTCCATGTATGACCTGAGTGAGCTTAGGCCCATTTGGGCCGTGAGTATCAAGGTGTTTGCCAGGACACCCATATTTTTATCTGGACAATGTTGTGGATTGGAAAACATTACCTTAGCAGAGGTGATCTCCTTAGAGACTGCAGAAGGTTCTTTGAAACCTAGCTGGGGAATCTAGCCCCGATGAGCTGAGTATCTGAACTCTGGATCTCTCTTCCCACGCCTCCAAATCTAACCCGAGCTGGTTTCCAGATGTTGCACAGCCCTCCAAACTGATCTGTTGTTGTCAACGGGTGCCTTGTCTTTATCGGGAGAGCCAAAAGCTGAACCTTTAAAAAAAAATAAAAAATAACCCCCCCACACACACCTCCACCCCCAGAAAGCCTCTCTATCTTTTCTCCAGCTAAGGAAGGACTTGCGTGACCCGGACAACAAAGAGACACGTTGGGGTCACTGACCCACCTCATTGTCTGTGGGTCAGGAGGGGTCACGGGCTCCGCCTTTTGACAGACTTTCCTGTCGTCTGTGCTAAACAGAAGAGAAAGGGGCAAAGTTTGCAATGACAGCCAGGGTCAGGACCTGGCCAATTGGGCATTCCAGAAGAAGGTGTGGATGGGGTGGTCCCCCAAGCTCTGCTTTTTTTTTGAGCGCTGGATTGGACCCTTCTGTCCAATTTTGGGAAGACAAATGTCGGCCCTGACCTCTTCAGTACGGAAAGCAACCTCTCTTCAGCCGGGACAGGCCTCTTCCTTTGTCCCTTAGTGGGGGGAAAAATGAAGCTCCAAGGTGTTTATGGAATCCTTAGCCAGGCATCGCTTATCAACGAGGAGTGTAAAATCAAAGTGAACCCTAGCCAACATCTCCGTCGCAAGTGGTGGCCGATAAACGTGGACCAGATAGATCTCACTGAGAAAGGACTCTTTGGCTCACGATGAAGTCTGCGGTCAGGGCAGGACAGCCAAAGGGCAGCCCGTTGCATCTAATACATCGACGGACTTCCGCAGGATGTGGGACAGCTCCAACCTGGTTGTGGTTGCATTGGAAAAAAAAAAAGTTGTTGAGACCTTGGAAAGAGTGCAGAGAAGAGCAAGAAAGATGACCAAGGGTCTGGAGGCTAAAACCTATGATGAACAATGGAAGGAACTGGGTATGTCTAGTGGAATGAAAAGAAGGTTTAGGGGGTGATATGAGAGCAGTCTTCCAGTCCTTCAGAGGCTGTCCGAGAGAAGAAGGGGTCGACCCATTTGCCAAAGCACCTGAGAGCAGGACAAGCAGCGACGGGATGGATACTAACCTAGGAAAGAAGCGACCTAGAACGAGGGAGAAATGTCCTGACAGTGAGGACAACTAATCAGCGCTTGCCTCCAAAAGTTGTGGGTGATCCATCATTGGAAATTGTCAAGAAAAGACTAGATAGCCCTATTGTCTGGAATGGCATAGGGAAAGGGGCTGGACTGGAAGACACCCCCCCCAAAGGTCCTTTCCAACCTTATTATTCCAGTTCTGTAAGAGAATCCAAGGACGTGGTGGCTCAGTGGGTTAGGACGCTGAGCTTGTCGATTGGAAGGTCGGCAGTTTGGCGGGTCGAATCCCGAGTGCTGCGTAGCAGAGTGAGCGCCTGTTACCCGTCCCAGCTTCTGCCAACCTAGCAGTTCGAAAGCATGTAAAAAAAATGCAAGTAGAAAAATAGGGACCGCTCCGGTGGGAAGGTAACAGCGTTCCGTGCGCCTTTGGCGTCTAGTCATGCCGGCCACGTGACCACGGAGACGTCCTCGGACAAGCGCTGGCTCTTCGGCTTTGAAACGGAGATGAGCACCGGCCCCTAGAGTCGGAAATGACTAGCACGCGTGTGCGGGGGAACCTTTACCTTTACCTTTAAGAGAATACTGCTGCATTTGGAAGATAGGAATCTTAACTAGGAGATACCTGTAGGAAAATTACCTGGCCATATATAATTATTTGACTGTCTGGCTGAGGGACTGTTCTGGGCAACGGTTCCTCACGTGATTTTCAAAGAAAGCCTTCCATTTTCCCCAAAGAGATGGGTTCCAATCCAAAGCATGGATCTCTCCCTCCATCCCCCCCCCTCTCTCTCTCTCTCACACACACACACACAGCTTTCAACTTTCAAAAAAAAAAGTCTTGTGGCCCGAGTGTGCTAGTATACGTTTCACTCTCAATGGAAATTGTGGAAGCTGCTTTTTTTTTTTTATCTCCAGACCTCCTCTCTCTACTTGGGATCATAGTTAATCCACTCCTGTTCTAAACGGGGTGGACTGGGAGGAAGGGTGCTAATCCCCTACTTCCTCCGGGCCAGGGCATTGCCTTGAGGGGCCTTTGCACTTAAGCTGGGCCTGAATAAAGAATGCAGGATGGAGGGTTTTTATATCATGGGCTGCTAGCCCAGAAACGGGGTGGAAAGTGCTCCGGGGGTGGGGGGGGTGGCAACGGAGTGGGGGCACGGCCAGCCGCCCATGGGGCTGGCCAAGGTGACTTAAGAAGGAGGCCTCTGTGAAGCGGATGTGTGTGAATGGTGGTCGCGGTTCACTGGAGAGAAAATTGCCCACAAAGAGCAACGTATAAATATTGTGTGAAATCTCTTGGGCCCTTCAGATTTCGCCAAAGCCCGGATCCATTCAGCGGGACAAATTCCCCACGAGGTCCCATTCAGATGGCATCAATGGGAAATTTTTAATTGAGAGCTACCCTTCATTCAGAAGCTTCTGAATTGGGGTGGGGTGGGGTGGGGGGCACTTGAACGAGGAACAGAGAGCTTTTGTCTTAGGCAAAAGCGCGGGGGGCGGGAGGCTGTGGGGGGGTGTCATCAAATAATAGAAGAGCAACTGTTTCCAACATGGAAAGCTTCGGTGGGTTTTTTTTTAATCCTTCAGAGTCCAGGGGCGTGTGCTGGGAAGAAGTGGGAAGGCCAGCATAAGACAGAGGGAGAGTTTGGGCAAAAAAGGAGCTGTGAAAGATAGCAGGGGTGGGGGGGGAGAAATCAGCTTTGTCAGGACCCCCTCCTGTTTTCATGGCTCTTTGGATACCTTCCGCCCAGCCTCTTCTGATAGCTGTGGGACCCTTTCAAAGTGGTCTGGCAGAGCTCAGAACAGGCCTGTCTGTTCGTGGCTTCTTTGCCCAAGGAGCTGCTGACGCAGTTCTACAGAGGAATTCCCGCGCCTCTCCTCAACCTACGACCGCGACTGAGCCTCAAATTCCCGCTGCTGAGTGAGGCAGTTCTGCAGCACTGTTCCCCTTTTCTTTAAAAAAATAATAATAAAATTAAATTAAATTAAAGGCCCAAAGCATCGTGCCACAAACAGGTGAATCTTAAGCACCAAATCCGTTCTTTTCAGCCTCCTTCATTTGGGGGTTGGCTTGGGCCGAGGGCGATGGGCAACAGGAAAAGGGCTTAAAACGTTCTGCGGGTTGGTGACCTCTTTGAGTCGGGGGTCCCTGGACTAAGTGATTTTTCTTCTAATTCCTGGCACCGCCTTGTGATTCCTCTCGCTATATGCTCTGTTGCCCTCCTCTGGCAGAAGGCAGGCAGAGCAATTCCTAACTCTCCATTAGTGCACATTCCGGCTCCGTTTGGGGGGTTCAACATTCTCCCCCTCTTTGCCCTTGGCTTTCTTACCTTGCTGACTGGGGCATTCTGGGGGTCCACCCGTCTTAAAGCTGCCACCGTTGGGAAACTTTGGGATGCTAGAGGGAGATTTCCAGGTTTAGTGCGGGGGGGGGGGAGGAGGAAGAAGAACATGTCTGAGATAATGTTTAAGAAGAGATTGGACGGCCGTCTGTCCAGAATAATATATAGGCCGGTTGGACTACGAGGTCCCTTCCGATTCTGTTACTCTGTATTCTGTACATGCAGAAGTTTTAGGGCTTCAAAACACATCAAAGCAAAGCCATGTGCTAAAAAAACAACACCAAACCCGTAATTGAGTCTCGCAGATTAAAACTGAGGTCTCTAAAAATTCTGGAGCCCAGGGACTTTTCGAGGAATAAGGATATCAAAGGCAGCGTTTTCCCACCTTGCTTCTCCGACCTCTGGACTGCCATTGGTCCTGCTGTCCTTCCCTATAGAGTCCTCGCTTCACTTTTGTAAGCTTTCCAGCAGCAGAAAAACTACACACACACACACACACACACACCCCAGTCCAGCTTGCCTCCTGGTGGCAACTGGGGTGTTAAGCAGAATCTTTCTTGAAAGCTAAGCGCTCGGAAAACCTGAATGGCTCCCGCCGCACTCATGCCGTGGGTGGGATTCCTTAGCTCAAGGCAGAGGCAGTTCAGTCCCAAGCAGCCCCCATGTGCAAAGAGAAGAGGTTGCTGGTTTGCTCTGCTTGCCCCTTTCTCTGGTTGGGTACACAGGCGCTCTTTATTTATTTTTTGGCTGAGGCTATTTGAAGACGAATTTTCCCTCTGCTTGAGACGGGCACACTGCCTCACGTGCAACGTGAGAAACGGGTCCTTGATTCCTATTGCTACGGAGAAAAGGTGTGGCAGTTAAATGCCCTGCCACTTAAAGGTCAAAATTAATCCGTGATAAAATCGTGCACCTGAATGTCGTTTCTGTTATTGCGGAGATGCTGCAAAGCTTGTAAGCATGAGGACCAGTTACGGTCACTTTTTCCAGTGCCCAAAATGAGGTTGGGGACCTCTGGTTTAGTGGCAGCAGCTCTGGGACTGAGCTGTCAATTTCTGGCGTGTGGCATCTTCTTCCATTCTTACGCGTGTCACTCTTATTTTTCTCTCTCTCTCTCTCTCTCTCTCTCTCTCTCTCTCTCTCTCTCTCTCTCTCTCTCTCTCTCTCTCTCCAAGGTGCAAACGAATCAGCAAAGTGGGTGGAATTGAATTTTCTCAATGCATTATTTGGGGGAATCTCCAGCCAGGTGTAAAATTCGGCTGAGAGTTTCATAGTATCATTTTATGCCACAGTGCTCACGGCCTTCCTGTGTGCCAAGTTAGGTGAAATGTGACATTGGGCAGCCTTCTACATCCAGATGACCAAGGGGAGCCCAGCTTTGCAGACACACATTCCCATCTGGGAGCTTTCGAAGGCTCGCAGGACACGAGCGATGCAGTGGTCCAGGTGAGCCACAAGGGCACGCAGAACTAAAATAAGATTATAAGTTCTTTTCTCTTTTTTCCCCTGTTTTACACAAAAAGCCCATACCGGGTTACCTGTCAGCAATAAACGCAGATAATTGTCTTTTCCCTAAATCAGACAGGTGAATTTGGCCATTTCAGCAAGCTCAGCCTTCTTCGCCAGGTTTTGCAGCCGCTTCTGATAGCCCCGCATGAAGCCCTCTCTCCAAGCTACCCATGAAATTCCAGTCTTCTTCTGGGATGACCCACAATGAACAAATTGCTCTAAGTACACAATTGCCTGATGCTTGTGGCTTTTTTCTTCTCCTTCTGGGCCTTCCTTAGCCTGTTCTCGATTTGCAAATGGCTCCTTTGAACCTCGCACCTCAGTGCAAGGCAGACTTCCCAAACATGTGCTAATAGGGTCTTAATTAGCAGAGTGCTTCGTCTGCAGAAATCTTTGCTTCCGCGCCAAGGTAATTAATATTAAAAGACCACTTCCCGGAATTATGAGGAGGGGGGAATGGATCTCCTCCACTTGCTTAAGATTTCTTGCAGCCCCGTTTGACCATCGCTTAATGCCACAGGTATCTCCAAGCCAGCGGTTTACTTCAATTTGCTGCTCAGCCGACTTTGCTTAGATTGTGATTTTGATCCTTGCATTAAATCTGTCTTCTAGTCCTTTTTTTTTCTCCAGTTCTGTTTTTTTTTTGGGGGGGGGTTTCCTCATTGTTCCTCCCCTTTTAATTTCTGGCTTGCTTTTCTTCCAGCCATTGAAAAAGCCACAAGATGTCTTTAAAAAAAAAAAGGTTCATTTACACGTCCGTGGCTCTTTGTATAGTGGCAAAATTCCCGCATGCGCAATTCTTCACTTGCAAGGGCTCCTTGGGGGGGGTTCAAAAGGCACCCACCCCTCTTTGCACTTTGGTTACTTGCATTTGAATCCACTTCATCCCAGGAGCTGTCCGTGGTTCTGTGCTCACCCTAGTTCTTGCCCACATCAGCCTTGTAAGGTTGGTTTGATCATATGGTCTAGCCCGGGGGTCTTCCAACTTGGCCCTTTTATGACTGGGGGACTTCAACTCCCAGAATTCCTCAGTTGGCCATTTTGATTGAAACTGCGGGCTTGGATCCAGACCAGGGGTCTTCCAACTTGGCCCTTTTATGACTTGGGGACTTCAACTCCCAGAATTCCTCAGCCAGGCAGTGGTTCATATTTATGACGGTCGCAGTCTCCCCGCTTCTGTGACCTTCTGACAAGCAAAGGCAATGGGGGAACCAGTTCCGCTTAATGACGGTGTGAGTAACTTAACAACTGTGGTGGTCCACTTAAGAACGGCGGCGAGAAAAATTGTAAAATGGGACAAAACTTGACAGCTTTCTCACTTAGCAACATTAATTCTGGCCTCAGTGGTGGTCAGTTGTAAGTTGAGGACCACCTGTATAGCTATCGTCTAGATTCCTAGAACATGCTAAGCTAAACACAAGGAAAACTTACACACGGTTAAAACACTTAGTATGTTGGACAAATTGGAAGGATTACCTTGGCCTTGTTTAAACACTGGCGGGGCGGGGAATCTTATGATCCACCTGGATTTTTATCCACCAAGATTTCATACTTATCTGTCTTAACGGGGCAAGCAAACTTTCTCTTATCTTTTTTTCACTTCCACAATGTCTGCTTTGAATCCTGTTTTTTTTCCCCAGAGCTCAAGGGAGCTACACTGTACATATTTATTACAATCGGGAGTCGCCCGAATGAAATACGGCCTTGCAAATGCGTCCTTGCAGAGATCGATCTGTCCAAGCATTCTAATATGAGCTGGATCCAGTGCAAACTGGGGGGGGGGTGGCTATTTTTTTTCCCCTACACCCCCGCCCCCCCTCCCATTAAAAAAATTAAAGCAATTTCACAAATGAAGCCATCTCTGGGAATGAGACTGGCTAAGAATTCTTAATTTAATAAAGAGGGTGTGGGGGGGTGAGGAAATCCATCAGGGCAATTAATTTAATTGAAAAGCACCGCAGAGGAGAGAGCCAAAAGAGAAATTAAAAAAAAAAAAGCATTTTCTCCTGACAGGAGCTCAGTCAAAGGAAATATACAGTATCTGGGCATTTTGGCTTCTGCTTCCTGCTGCTCTCACTGCTTTTACTCTTTTGGCTGTATGCCCAGGGGCCAGCAAGCTCCTCGTCCTTCTTCTCACATAGATTTCTCCCTTTCCAGACATTCAGGGGAGACCCCACTACAAAAGTAGAGAGGCAAGTGGGCCAGGGTCCTAGACTTGGAGGGCCTTCAGTAAGAAAGCCAATCAGACTTGATCCACAGGTTCACGAGCCTTTTATTTTGGCTGTGCAAAATATGCCCCTTGAGTGTACACGGCACTTGCGCAAGTACATTCCTCAAAACGCCGCGTCTGGAAAAATCAAATCTCATCCTCCTGTTAGGCTAAGGGGGTTATTGCCCCATCCAGGACAGCATAATGGTCTGTCAAAGATGATTATTTGAGGCACGCATCTCGAGCAAAGCTGGTTAGTTGGGGATTCTTTAGTATCGAAAGAGCTCAGCCTATATACACCTATGGTGCGCCAGATAAGACCAAGGAAATCTCTAAATTGGGTCTGGTCAGATAGAGGTATCAGAAGCATAAAGGCAAAAACAGGTCGGAAATATACCAAGCCAGGCCAGGTTTGCCAGAACTAGAGTACCAAGTTAGACTACCGGGGGGGGGGGGGGAGTAAAAACTAAAAATGAGACCAAGAGGAGTAGACACAAAGGCAAGACTTGGGAAGTCCATAAATGAATATACCACTTGCCTTTTCATCCTGTGATGTACGGTGGGCGGCTATTCTATCTAGGCTGGGGCTCCGTTGACTTACGAATAATTATAAATAAATCCACACATATTCCCTCGGGTTGGTATCTGGTTTCTGTCTTGGAACCATAAACGGACAGAGCACCGCGTACCTGCGATATGAGAATAATAGTATCTTGCTTTGCAAGGCAAGATCCCGAGCAGCTCTTTAACGGAGCAGAAAGCGCTCTATAGATGCAGAGCGCAAGGAGAATAAAGCATGCAGCGCAGTATAACTCTTCATGCTGTGTCAGCTGTCAGCCAGAAGAGGGCACTATGGTTTACTTTTACCGGGACCTTAAAACTTTTCCCAGCCTGTCCCAACTCATTCACCCCCCCCTGGCTTCTCCCCTTCCCTTCCCCTGGCCCGTCTGTTTTCTTTCCCTTGTCACAAAGGCCTAGGGAGGCTGCCATTCCAAAGACTCTGCGTCACCTGTGGAATTCATTGCCACAAGGTGCGGGCATGGCCAACGAAGGTGGACAGCTTGGAAACGGGGGCAGGAAGATTGTGTGCGGAACAGGGCCATCAGCCTTGAAGACTCAGCGGTATCAATCCGGTGACTCTCTCATTATCGGGAAGCTCTGAGTAAGAGGAAATTTCTTCTAATGCTCAGCCAAGCTCTGTTCCCTGACATTTCCACCCTTCGGTCACCGATCCTGCCTGCCGGACCTACCACGATATTCAGCATCCACGCAAACTCTCTTCTCCCTGTTTTCCAGGGACCAGGCAATTGCCAGCGCCTCCATCGCTTCAGGGCTTCCGCTACGGGCATTTCCTTCTTCCTCTTTCAGTCACCTCAGACCTCCAAGCATGTTGACTCTGCCTTTTATCCTCCTATCACCTTGCGCCCAAAGACGAAAGACAAAGTGGGCAGGGAAGGGGATTTTGACCCATTTGGGAAGGGAGATTCCCCCAAAGCGTCTCTGCCCACCTGCCAAAATTTTGACCTGACCGATGAGATGCTGATTTGCCGGGCTTGAGGGCACAGCAGAAAAGGAATAAGGTCGGGGAGGGCAGAGGAAAAACAAAGCAGTTAATAGATGGGTTGCAAATTCCTTAGCAGTGTTATTGTTGTTGTAGTTTACCCCTGATAGAAAGCTCCTGGATACTTGGGATATATTCGCAATGTACGTTGGGTTTTAATTTCCATATTTTCTAACAAGGAATTACTGATGTAGGACAATCCTTCTTGTCTGTTTTATTCAGAATGGAAATGAGAAGTTTAATGATAGACAGCCCATGGCCTTTTACTGCTGCCATCTGTGAATCTAATCTAGTCTACGTCTGTCTGTGAAGAGGTGGCTATAGAGGTGCCTACATGCATGATGGAGATGTGGTCTCTTATCTGCAGACTACTTAGTACAGGAAATAGCTGGTTCCTCCAAGCCTGGCATTCAAATGTAGAAATATGCACCCTCCACCTGATTAAAGCCTTGACGGTAAATATTTGCTCCGACCGTCTCCTGACGGACTTTAATCTCTGCTCATATCATTTCCTCCACTATCTAATGATGGCGGCCCCAATCACGTGACTGGCTGAAGCAGGGAAGACATCGCCTCTCAGCATGGCTCCTGGCTAGCTTGATTGCTTGAGCAAAGATCGGAAGAGGGTGGAAAAAAATGTGATTTCTTTCTGAGTTCCTAGGAGGAGGGTGGGTGAGGGCACAAGATCAAATCAAAGAGAGGTTGGTTTCACGAGGGGAGGTTCTGCCTGAATGCTAGGAGAAATGAATGACCTCAACAGGGCAATCAATATTGGAGGATAAGAGGGTTTTAAACCAAGATCGAAGAAAGAAACTATAGACTACCCTAAAATAATAATAATAATAATAATAATAATAATAATAATAATAATAATAATAATAGTAGTAGTAGTAGTAGTAGTAGTAGTAGTAATGAGGGACGTGGTGGCTCAGTGGGTTAGGACGCTGAGCTTGTCGATCAGAAGGTCGGCAGTTTGGCGGGTCGAATCCCGAGTGCCGCGTAACAGAGTGAGCGCCTGTTACGCGTCCCAGCTTCTGCCAACCTAGCAGTTCGAAAGCACGTCAAAATGCAAGTAGAAAAACAGGGACCGCTACGGTGGGAAGGTAACAGCGTTCCGTGCGCCTTTGGCGTCCAGTCATGCCAGTCACATGACCACGGAGACGTCCTCGGACAAGCGCTGGCTCTTCGGCTTTGAACCGGAGATGAGCACCGGCCCCTAGAGTCGGAAACGACTAGCACGCATGTGCGGGGGAACCTTTACCTTTTTAGTAGTAGTAATAGTAGTAGCAGTAGTAGTAATAGTAATAGTAATAATAATAGAGTTGAAAGAGACTTTGGAGGTCTTCCAGTCCAACCCCCTGCTCAGGCAGGAAACCCTATACCATTTCAGACAAATGGCTGTCCAGTCTCTTCTTAAAATCTTCCGGTATTAGAGCATCCACAACTTCTGGAGGCAGCTCATTCCACTGATTAATTGTCCTCACTGTCAGGAAATTTCTGCAGACAGAGGCTGAAGCCCCAGAGAATCAATTCCTCCAACCCAAAACTCACCGCTTTCCCTTCCCCCCCTCCCTAGGCTGGCTGCGTGGTTTGCCAGGATGGTAGGAAAGTCCATCAATTGCACATTCTTTCCCAATCAAGTTCTTTTTTCAAAAAAAGAAAGAAAGAAAGAAAGAAAGAAAAGAAAAGAGGGAATTTGTGATTCAGGCAGATCTAAGTTCTCGGCTTCAAAAGTAGATTTGAGGTTCCTCCTGTTTTAAAGAAGATACATTTTGGAAGTCACCTCACCCTTAACTGTATTGGCTGATACGACACAGGCCTTTGGGGGGGCTACCCAGCCTCCATTCCAGTATAGGCATCATTGATGTTGCTTGTGCTAAATTCAGTTTAAAACTTAAAAGCGGACAGGGCAGAATTTGGTTAAATATTATCCTGCCTGTCAGTGAAGCCAATTGTCCGGTGAGTTGAATGCATAGCCATCTGTCAGGCAGGCAAATTTCGGAGATCCTGAAGCTTGTCCAGGCTCAGGCTTGATGACCGCTAAAACCCCTTTCCACGTTTTAGAGTTTGGCTCGGCTCCTGCCTTGTATGAATCATCATCAAACCATCATGCCTTGGTCTGCATTAGCTTAGTGCAGTGCGCCATAGACCTATAAATCATAGTTTACGGTTCAGTGCAATGCAAGAAGCCAGCGAACAGCGCATTACTCACTAGGCTGCGATTCTTACAATAGCAAGAGATGTCCTTTCGATCATATCTCTTTTCCTGTTGACTCTGGTGATTAATATTTTTCTAATTGCAGCTTGCACGCATCCCCTTGCCCATAACGTTCTGGAGTTTGTAAAAGTGAAGAATGGGCAAGGATGGGGACGATGTACCATCAAATCAGTGTCAACTTTTAGATATACCTCCTGTAGGACAGTGTCTCCCCAACTTGGTCCTTTTGGGTCTCCCCACCTCGACGCCGGCCACCCTCTTTGTTGAGCACAGGAAAAATCAGGAAATCCAGGCAGTTCAAAATAAACAGAAAGGTTTATTGCAAGCTCAAGTTCACTGCAAAAATCTGAATCAGTAACAGTCAAAGCAAATGGGTGGTAAAGAGCCACAGGAATTCAAGGTGGGCTGGGCTTAGATCTCTTGTGAGCGCGAAGGGATTCGAGACTGATGACTTATTTGACCCCCTCCCTCCCTCCCTGGGTCACAGCCTGGTGATCTCCTACCTACATCCTTCTTCTCTTTCCTTCCGCCTTTCTCCAATCTTTTCCGGAAAACCGAGTCTTTGTGTAAAACGGGTAAGCCCTCGTTCATTTAGTGACCTTCAAAGTTACAACAGCATTGAAAAAAAAAGGGACTTGTGTGCCTTTTCCAGACTTACGACCATTGCAGCATCTCCATGATCATGTGATCATAATTCGGAGGCTGGGCAACTGACTCATACTTACGACGGTGGCAGTGTCCTGACCTTCGGACAAGCCAGATTCACTCAGCAACCGTGTTACTCACTTAACAACTGGAGCGATTCATTTAAGAGTTGTGGCAAGGAAGGTCGTAAAGTGAGACAAAACTCACTTAAGAAATGTCTCACTTAGCAATGGAAATGTTAGGGCTCCATTGCGGCCGCAGCATCAAAGATTATCCTTACATCCAAACTGTAATCATTTTTGAGCCTGGTTATTTCTGCCTGGAATGGGTGGGCTTTTGACGATCCATTAATTTATTTTCTTGGCTGGTTAGGACGTTCTCCAGTTGTCTCCAACACCTTTCAAAAGTGCATGTGGCATGTTGCAGCTTTGGAGCCAAGAACTTTTTTGGGGGGTGGGGGTGGGGGTTGGCAGTCCAATGACAGTTTAGAAAACTCTGTAAACTTTAGTTGAACAAGATGCCTCTGTACACAGAAAATGTGTGTGTGTGTGTGTGTGTGTGTAAATTAATAAGCACTATGTCATTAATCAACCCCAATGCATTCACTCCTGTTTATGGACAGGGAGAATTTATTTATTTATTTATCTATTTATCTATTTATCTATTTATCTATCTATCTATCTATCGATCTATCTATCTATCGATCTATCTATCTATTTATTTATTTATTTATTTTATTTAATTTATTTATTTATTTATTTATTTATTTATTTATTTATTTATTTATTATTGGGACTTATATGCCGCCCTATCTCCCGAAGGAGAGATAGGAATTCTTTTCCCTTTGTTGCCGAATTGCAAGAAAATGTGTATCTGTGTCTGCGTATTAATAGAAAGAAAAACTTTTTAAAAAAAGCCAGAGTTTTATCACTTTCCCTCTTTCCTGCTTCTGCTAATGGGAACGGCAACAGTTACATTAAGGATTTGGCTAAATCTCAAGATTACGAGATTTCTTCCCCCCCTCACTTTAAATTCTTTTTCTTCTCCTTGACGTTTGGCGCCCGTTAATCCTGTTTTTTATGGATTTAAAGGAACAGCAGATTCCCAGGTTGAAAATCCCACCAATCCCCCACCTGAAGAGGGCAATGGGGGAATGGGGTGGGGAGGTGAATTATTTTAAAAAAAAATGGGAGAGAGGTTCCCCCTTCTGCCTTTTGGCAGAGAGACATCCACTCTGTTATTTCAAAGGTTTGGAAACACACACACACACACACACACACCGTGCCAGCAAACTCAAGAGAGAGAAAAATGTATGTATATAAGCGTGTTTGCATGCCTTGAATCTTAATATCATCCCTTTTACTGGAAACTACTTTCCCAGAAGCCCTAATGCCTTTTTGTTTCAAGAGGAATCTGAAACTCGATTTTATTCCTTTACATAGCCTCTTTCCCACACACACACACACACACACATCCCCACCGGTTTAACATTTATGATCTCTACAAACCAAGTGGTCTTGTGCAATTGAGACCAAATTTGGAGACTCCTGAAGGGACAGGGACCCCGGTCGCAGAGTTGCCAGGGTTAACACCGATGGTTAAAAAACCTGTAAGCGCCAAATTCACACTTCCAGTGCGAAGTTCTTCATTTCTTCATTTCCTTGGCCTTTTTCATTTCCTGCTCAGTCTATCGGAGGGAGATGGGGTGGTGGGTGGTGGTTTTTTTTAAGAAATAGGAAAGATAAATTATAAATAAATCGTCAGATCCTCTTTCGGGGCAAGCAAAACAGGTTTCTCGTAGCAGCAGGCATGTCTTTGCTTTTACACATCCGGCCTTCATTTTTTTTTCCCCCCACCTCACCCTTTGCCTAAATAATTGATAGAGGAGTTCTGCCAATCTCCAGATTTCCTTCAGCCTGCGATTCTCGGATCTGCAAGGCAATTCACACACCCTTCGCCTTCCTAAGGGGTTCCGAACTCATGTTACAGATGATCCTGTGGTTGCTGTGGCCAGCAGGCCTGACACACACACACACACACACACACACACACCCGTTAAGATCTGTCAATCGTGGCTTAGAACTTAGTGGATTGTGTGAACCAAGGCAATATGACCTGCACAGTAGATTAAGAGTAGAACAAGACACGGTTAAGCAACGGATGTGAAACCAGCGGCCAGCTGACTCATAGCTGATCCCATCTGAGATAGGACTCAAATCGGACGGTTTGCAGAAATAGATAACGGACAGTCAGAATGTCTCCTCTGACTGCCTATCTCTAAAACAGGATCCATGAATCAATTTCAGGATTTGTCTACGGAGATTCCTGGACTCATAGTCGTCACAAAGATGCTTTTTTTTCTTTCTTCCTTTCCCAAAAGGCAACTGGACTATTTTTTTTTTCCTTGAGGGAGGAGACGTTTCGCTTCTCAGCTCTGACTAAAAGCACTGAAAAAGCTTCTTGGCTGAGAAGAGAAATGTCTTCCTCAAGGGAAAAAAAAACCATAGGCCAGTTACCTTTTCCCCCCCCCCTTCCTTTAAAAAAAAAAAGTACCTTTGAGACAATTTCGGGAGCCTTTTTTTTACAATTCTGAAATTTTAAAAAAAAACCAGTTGTGGCACCAATCAGTCTCCCATCTTCTCCTTTTCTTTTAAAATATTATTTTATTGACATTTCATAGTTTAAAGTTCAGAAGGTATGCTTCCTCCCTCTCCTCCAGCACCCTCGCTTCCGGCTGGTGATCTCAATTATTTTTCTGCCGGAAAAACAATAAGAGAGACGACGCTGGAAAGTGTCTCATCTTGTGTTCTTCTACTCAAGGAATTACAAAAATCCGTTTTGTACAGATGCAGCAGAGAAAGTGTCTGCCTGTGGGTGGGGGCAGGAAACATTTTTATTTCACTGTTATTAGCCCTTGACAGAGTAACTAACTTTCCTATCTTAAAAAAAAGATAAATTGCCCAATGAAGCATTTTTACTTCTCTCAATTAATCCCAACCATAATACTAATAAATCCGGCAGGAGCTGTAATTAAATACAGCCAGCCTTGGGCACCTACAGGCTGTCAAGAGAAATGGAGACAAATATTTTCTCCTTAGGAGCGGTTGAAGATGGATACCGGTATGTACCGTGGTGGAGAGATTTCTTGAAGGAAGAGATGAATGTCAAAGGTTGGGATGTAAACCTGCGGGGGGGGGGGGGAGAGGGAGGGTTTCAGAGTACATTTTTATTCTGTTCATCAGCATTTGGGCACCTGTACAGTTAGCATGGCAATTGCATCATCAGCCAAGGCATTAATCCCAATGCAATTTTAAAATGAGATTTCAAACCAGTAACAGTATAGCAGAGTTGGAAGGGACCTTGGAGGTCATCTAGTCCAACCCCCTGCTCAGGCAGGAAACCCTATCCCATTTCAGACAAATGGCTGTGCAGTCTCTTCTTAAAAACCTCCAGTGTGGGAGCATTCACCACTTCTGGAGGCAGGTTGTTCCACCGGTTAATTGTTCTAACTGTCAGGAAGTTTCTCCTTAGTTCTAGGTTGCTTCTCTCCTTGGTTAGTTTCCATCCGTTGCTTCTTGTCCTGCCTTTAATTTAATTTAATTTTAGGTGCTTTGGAGAACAGCTTGACTTCCTTTTCTTTGGGGCAGCCCCTCAGATATTGGAAGACTGCTATCATGCCACCCCTAGTCCTCCTTTTCATTAAAACAGACATTCCCAATTCCTGCAATGGTTCTTCATACGTTTTAGCCTCCAGTCCCCTAATCATTTTTGTTACTCTTCTCCGCACTCTTTCTAGAGTCTCAACATGGTTTTTATGAAACAGTACACTTAAAAAAAAATCAGGGCAACCCTTATCTTTTTTACCCACGGAACCCAAATTCAGCTCAAATTCAACTACTAAGACTCCCTTAAAAATCTAGCATTTTCTACGCCACAGTTGCTCCAAGGAGCCTCCAGGTTTTTAACCCAACGGATGAGTTAACCCACTTTCTGGAATTCCAAAATGCAATGAATCACAAACTAATTAAAAAGGCTGGATTAGCATATACCTATAAGCCACACACAAAACCCGGATAAAAGCTAATGAGGTTAATGTGTTATCACCTGGAATCTCCCATATCTTCCTGAGCTGATTAGCTGTATTGTACAAACATTCTCTTCTGAAGGCGTCTTTTTTAGTCTCAGGTATTCAAAACAGCACCCTATCTGAACTTACCGGCCCCAGAAGAGAAATTGTGTTGATTTATGTTGGAATTATATATTATATGAGCCTGCAATCTCTCTAGTGCTCTGTATAAATTGGATATAATAATATCGTTACTTGGTTGGAATCAGAATACAAAATTGCTAACATTGGCTTCACCAATTAAGTCATTGTTTGTGGCTAATAGTTTTGTATGAATCTGTAACTTGTGTACCATGGTTTATTATGGCATGTAAGCCAGGAACACAGTTAATCGACTTATTTATGCAGTTAAAATAAGCCATCCTTTCTTGCAACGTACCAGTCTGGTACATTTGGTCCAATAGTCTTAAAGGGAAAAGTATGTCATCTTTTTGCTTTTGATCAATTTTACTTTTGGGTGGGTAGGCCCCATTACGTTCCCCTCAAAGATTTCGGGAAGAAACTTTCACAAAGTTAGTGCCGCTTTAGCTCCACAAGAAAAGGCCCCACTTGAAAAACTGAAGCGATGGAGGAAATGTTGATGGAAAAATTTATCCCTCCAGGTTGCTTTCTCCCCTGGGTTAGTTTCCATCCCTGGCTTCTTGTCCTGCCTTCAGGCGCTTTGGAGGGTAAGTAAGTTCCCTCTTCTCTGTGGCAGTGAGGGAATAGCAGGGTCTCCACCAGAGCGGCCCCATTACTTTGTAGAATCAGTGGCTGCCTTTGCAATTCTGGCTGGGTTGAAGTGTTAAAATCTCTTGCTTTGTGTTTCTCTCCCCGCCGCCCCCCCTTCTTCAGTTGTAACTGCTGCCTTTCTTCTTTTTCAATCTTCCAATTTCCTTTTGCTGCATTATCACTCTTTCCTTTGTTTGTTGGCCTGCTTGATGACTATTCTTCAGAAGAAAGGAGGGCTTGTGCGGCTGGGACCGTCTCAGTCTGAGAGACAATCCCCATCTAGGCCTTCTCCTCCATCATTCCTGGAAGAAAAACTTCCAACTTTCCTGCAGAAGTTGGGTTAGCCAGGGCTAGCTAGCAACCCTCCTCAAGGCAGGAGTGAACTAAACGTTCAGCTTCTGCAGAAGCCCCACCAGATGGAGAGAGAAGACCATGAACCCAACCCTCGGGAGTTCCCGCCCTGACCCAGGTTTTCCGGCTTTCTCCACCAGGCTGCAACCCCCACAACTTAGCAAGGTCTCAGCCAGGTTGGCCAACTACAGTAACCACCAACGGAGAAACACCTCCCCACACACACACACATATCCGTCCCGATCCCTCGCGGAGTGTGTGTGTGTGGGGGGGGTAGTTTCGCTGCCTAAAGGCCGGAGCTGCCGCGAGTCACCGACTCTCCCGTCGGACGATCCCGGAGAGTAAACGTGGTCCAGCGCTCTCCGCTTTGCCCTGCCACGCGCGACACACACACACACACACACACACACACACACACACACACACACAGACAGACACTCTTTCCGGGTGGGTGGCCGAGGAGCGCCCGTTCGCCCCCCCTCCCACTCCAGGACAAGACTCTTGGGGGGCGCCCCCTCCCCCAAAGCCCCCCTCCCTCCCACCCGATCCTCGGAGCGCCCTGCGGAACGCCAGGAGACAAGGCGGCGGCGGCGGCGGCAGGCACCTCCCCTCCTCCTCCTCCTTCCCCGCCTTCCGCCCAGGCAGCGCCGTCCGAGCCGCGGGCTCCGCCTTCTTCGCCCGCCCGCGGAGAGCCTGGAGCTCGGCGCTGCACCTTGGCAAGTCACATCACGGGCGGGCGGCGCGATTAGCCATTAACCGGCGCGTCGGTTCCAGCGGCGGACAGGGGCGGTCTCTCTGCCGGAGTCCCCCCCCCACCCGTCCCCGCCTCTCTCTCTCTCTCTCTCTCTCTCTCTCTCGCGGCCGCAGAGGCGGGCAGCGCAGCCCGGCTTTCTATCTTCCCTTCTCTCTCTCTCTCTCTCTCTCTCTTTCCTTCCCGCTTCCTCCTCCCCCCCCCTTTTTGCAATTCAGATCGCATGCAAATTGCTTTCCCCCCCCTCGCCCCCGCCGGAGCCCTTTTCTGCCCCTGCCGAAGGAGGCGGCCAGCTTGAGCCGGAGAAGGGACGCGGCTCGCTCTCGCCGCCTCCCTCCCTCTTCTTTCTCCGCCCCCCCACAACCTCTCTCCCGGCCGCACTTTCTCCCTCCGCTTCTCTCGTCGCAAACGGCCCCCCCCCCCAGGCCTCCCAACTTAGGATCGCCGCGGGGGAGGCGCGCAAACTCCGGCTTCCTCGCGGGCTCTCGCCGCCGCCGCCTCTTATTGTGCCGCGATGCGGCGGGCGAAGGGCTTTCCCGGATCGCCCCCCGCCGCCGCCGCCGCCTGCCTCCTGCCTTCTCCGCCGCCTTCTCCTCTCCGGCTCTCGCTGCTGCTGCTGCTGGCCTCGTGGCCGGCCCTTTGCAACAGAAGCTGCCCGGAGAAAGAGCTGGAGCGGCGGGAGGAAGAAGCCAACGTCGTGCTGACCGGCACGGTGGAGGAGATCCTCAACGTCGATCCTGTGCACCAGACCTACTCGTGCAAGGTGATGTGGGGGGTTGTGTGTGTGTGTGTGTGTGTGTAGGGGGGGGGGTTTCTTCCTTCTTGGGCCCGAACTTTACTCGCTAAAGGGGGGGGGAAGGGCGATCGCACGGCCCCACTTGTTGCTTTCCCATCCCCCCCCGCAATCCCCCGCCCCGTCCTTGGTTAGGAGAGAAAGAAAGAAAGAAAGAAAGAAAGAAAGAAAGAAAGAAAGAAAGAAAGAAAGAAAGAAAGAAAGAAAGAGAGATAAAGAGAGAGAGAGAAAGAGAGAAAGAAAGAAAGAGAGAAAGAAAGAGAGAAAGAGAGAAAGGAAAAGAGCCTGTTGGTTTTCTGTGCTTTTTTTTTTTTAATCTTGGGCATCGGGCGCCGAGGATATCAGAGGATTTTTTTCCTTCTTTTTTTCCCCCTGCAAGACCAGACTAGTCGGGAGGAAGTGGTTTCTTTCTTTCCTTCCAGGCTGACTTTCCCCCCCCCCCGCCCCCTTCCCCCTTCGTAGGAGCTTCTCTCGTGGAAGTGGCCAGCAGCTGATTGTGCGGTCCGGGATTGGAAAAATGAATTATAACACCCCCCCTTTTTTTTTTTTAGAATGAGCTCTCTCCAAGAAATAGGCAATTAAACCCCTGTTTCGTGTGCCGACTGAGCAGCCTGGCATTTGCAATGCAAAGGAAAGACCCGTCCCCATTTTTGCCTTCCCTCCCATTGCTAATAAAGTCTGCCTTGGATGTCTCACTGTTCTCCTTCCCAAAATAATAATAATAATAATAATAATAATAATAATAATAATAATAATAATAATAATAATAATAATAATAATAATAAAACCCATTTCTCTTCCTCCACGACTCAGCAGGGCATTTTGGGAGCAAAGTTCCACCTTCTTTTCCGAGGTACCCTTTAGGGACTTTTTAAAAAGTTTTCTTTAAAACTCTCAGCCACAAAAAATGCACTCGATCCCCTTTTTTTACTGTAGAGCCGTTGTGTCAGATTGTTGTGTCAGATTGCGGATCTTTCTCTCAGCTTCCACGGGGAAGCTGATAGAAATGGATGGATAGATACCTCTTCCTAACAAAATTGATAATTGCCTGAGAATAAATCTAATTAAACACAGCAAAACATCTCTTCCGGGTTGAAGTCTTGGCACCAAGCCTCAGTGTGTTTTAACTCTCTTTTTTTTTCTTTAATAAACCAGGTTTGTGGGGTGAGATCTAAGCCATGCCTGCCTGTGGAAGCTCATTTACAAGGCAAGGACAGTGGTGTTGTCTGCAGGACGAATTACTGGCTAGGGAATTCTGGGAATCGAAGTCCATGTAGTGTAAAGTTGCCAAGATTGGCAAATACTGTCTTAAGAGTCCTTTTAACGGTCCTTGTCCTGAAGTAACAGGAGGGCGGGGTTGGATGGCGTTAAAAGAAACTCATTTTTAAGTAGGATCATTCCAGGGGTTGTGGGAAACCTGTGAATAGAAGCCTGCATGTCTCCAGAGGAACAGAATTTGAGAACTAGACGTGTCTTGGCTAATGCTATTACATAGAAAACCAGAACAAGTTTCTCAGCTGACTTACTAAGCCCTTTGCTAGTGGAAGGATGCAACGTTTGACATCTGTCTCTTCTCTGTGAATTCCAGTGGCTGCTTAGCTTCCCTGGAGAAAAAGAGATCCTTGGTTTTCCACTAATAAGGACACCTGGCAGATTAAAAGGATGCAAGCCTTTGTTTATCACTACAAGCTTTGCGGTCATCCCTCTTCAATAATTAAACCCCGGTCTTCTTTCCATGATTTTCCCGACAGCCATCACCTTATGAAGAGAGAAAGGGCTCGCTCGCTCTGCTCTCCTGTTGTGTGTGTCTGATGCACAACGCTACTTTTTTTTTCAACAACGCAAGTACGGAAATGCATTTGTTGCTCGCACAGTGTAGAACCCTGCATAATTTGTGGCTTGTTTGTTTTTTTTGTTCTTTTGAGTCAAATGGGTGGGTTTGGATCCCTACGGGCAAAACGAGCTCTTCCCACAGTTTGTGGAAGAAAATTTATCTAAAGCCTATTCCCTGTAATGGAACCCTTTGACATTCTTGAGGGAGGTTGCCCATTTCCACAGGAGATAGAAGATAGACTCGTGCAGAGAAGATAGACTCGTGAAGACAGACTCGTGCAGAGGCACGGAAGATGGATTCCTCCCAGGAACAATTCGCCAGCTCTAAGGAAAGGAACTGAGCAATTTACAGGGATTCGCTGCAGGGGTGAGGTGGAATTAAATGATCCAGAGGGGGATGGTTTAAGAAAAGGAAGTAGAGCAAGTAAATCATAAAACTGCATGAAGCTGCTTCGGACTCAGCCAGAGGATTCAGTCCTCAATTCCTCCTAGCACATGGTTTGTAAATTACAATATTGCCAAATGTGAGTGTTGGACTTCAGCTGCCATTCAGGGGCAGAACTAACAATTGGCAGTACAGACAGTCCTGGATTTACTACAACATTCAAAGTTATAATGGCACTGGGGAAAAAAGGGACCGATGAGCATTTTACGGCCTTCGTAGCAGCCCCGTGATCTGGTTGATCAAAATGCAGACGCCTGACAACTCATTCATAGTTACGACATTTGCAGTGTCCCTCAGTCACGCAATCCCATTTTTGCGACCTTTTGACAAGCAAAGCCAACAGGAAATCCAGATTCAACCACGTTACTAATTTATCAGCTGCAGTGGTTCTTTTAACAACCGTGGCAAGAGAGGTCGTAAAACGGGGCAAAAATCACTTAACAAATGTCTCGCTTAACAACAGAAATGCGGGCCTCAATTTTCGCAAGTCGAGGATTGCCCGATTTGGTGCCAACTTGGGTTAAAACCAGTTGCTGAATTAAGCGTCTTCTCGAGCGAACGCTGCCGTGATTTGCTGCCTTTTTCCATCGCACAAATCTTTTTGATCTCCCTTCGGTGCCAACTCGGTTCTAAGATTGGGTGGCACTCACAAATGCCTCTTTGATTATAGGTACTTTTTAAAAAAACTATTTTAAAACAATGTTTGAACAGAATTCCATTTTAAAGACAAGGACGCGCGCTTCTCGTTGGGTTTCAGTGTTCTGGTGCGTAATTAGGTATTTTTTAGGCAGCAAGGAAGCAGAGGCGATGGCTTAGAGAGTCTTTGAAAAATTGCTGCGGAGGGAAGCCAACCTCAAACATCTGTGCTATAGAGCAGGCTGCTTTTTACACATTCTGCTTGGAAAAGTTTCAAAGCCACCCCTTGGAATCAAATCTCTAGTCGAAAATAGTTGCTGTCTTATTGTTTGGCTTTAAAATCACCTTCCAGCTATAGATTTTTTTTCCTCCCCCCCCCCTTCCTCTGTTAAACCTTGCTGATTTTAAAACAAACAAACCAGACTGAAGTGGCAGCTAGTTAGTTGCTGGTATTTTTCAATCCATATTGCAACATCAGGCCAGACTGCATTCCCCAAAAGATTTCCCTAGAACGGGAAGGGGGGGGGGGGAGAGAGAAAAATTGATACAGCCTGCCCTTGACATAACGACCACAACTTCCATTGCTAAGCAAGAAAGTGGAACTTCTGCCCCATCTTATATGGCCTTTCTAGGCACAGTTGTTCAGTGGATCTGGCTTCACCCGTTTGCCCCGGGGGACACTGCAACCGTCGTAAATAGGAGTCAGTTGCCAAAGGGTCTGAATTTCGATTATGTGACCATGGGGATGTTGCAACGGTCGCCAGTGTGAAAAAAAAAACGATCCTCGGTCACTAAGCTTAAGAAGTCTTTGAGGCTGACTGATCTGAAACTTTAAATATGTGGGGTGCCTTAAGCTGCTCTTCACTGTGTGGTTAAAAGTCCAAATACCCCCCTCCAAAAAAGATAAGAAAATGCACCTTGCGAAAGAAACCTAACCTAGTGCAGTGCTTTCTGCCATTAATTTCCCATACAGCTGATTAACTATTGAGGGGAGAGGGGGGGGGGAAGAGGAAGAAAGGGTTAGGATTTGAGAGATGGAGACGGGCTGCTCTTGTCTCCTTTGGTTGGTTGTTGGTACGTTTTCTCCTCTGATTCAGGGACTGAAAATGGACCTCAGAAAGGGGCTGCGTGGTTTTAAGTCTCACAAGGTTTGGGGGACTAGTGAGCTGCAGAGTGGCGTGTGCTATTAGGTAAAAGTTCCCCCGCACACGCGTGCTAGTCGTTTCCGACTCTAGGGGCCAGTGCTCATCTCCGTTTCAAAGCCGAAGAGCCAGCGCTTGTCCGAGGACGTCTCCGTGGTCATGTGGTCGGCATGACTAGACGCCAAAGGTGCACGGAACACTGTTACCTTCCCACCGGAGTGGTCCCTATTTTTCTACTTGCATTTTTTACGTGCTTTCGAACTGCTAGGCTGGCAGGAGCTGGGACAAGTAACAGGCGCTCACTCTGCTATGCGGCACTCGGGATTCGACCTGCCAAACTGCCGACCTTCTGATCGACAAGCTCAGCGTCCCAACCCACTGAGCCACCGCGTCCCTGGCATGTGCTATTAACAGAACCCTATTTTTTGCTGATTTTATTCCAGACACATAGGAAGCTGCGGCCAACACTCTGCTCCATTTCCTTAGAATGGTGGAATGGGGAAGGAGCCACAAGGATCATCTCCTCGGCCCTTGCCGTGTGTGTGTGTGTGTGTGTGTGTGTGCCTGTGCGCGCGCAGGAAGGCAGATATTATCTGTGAAAGGTGATCTGGCCTGGCTAGCATTCTCTCACAGGATTTTGTAAAAAAAAAAAAGGAAATGAAAAAGAAAATAACAACCATCCCATTCCCAAACCAAAAAGGGCAACCTGTTTTGACTAGTCAGAGGCCTTCCAAGATTTCTGCAAGAAGTTTTAAAAAAAAAAATCAGAAGAGCAAGGTGAAGTTTACACGTTCACATTTACAAGGGTGCATTACAATCCCTGCATTTTCAGTCAATCTTCAGTTGAATTCCATGCAGTCTTCAATTGAACCGTCAGTTAGGAGGCTTTTCAGTGCCCAAACTGGCACAAATCCAGCCGTTGCCGCAGTACGTACGTACACACACACACACACACACACACACACACACACACACACAAAGCCCCATGGTTTGCTGCCTGGGGATGTTGCACGAACTCTCCAGGGTTGCTTTATTTGACAAGCTGTGTTGGAACGGTTTTAAATCGCATCAGCTTCTCTTAAGAATCCTATGGCTTAATGCAGAGGTCCCCAACCTTTTGGGCACCAGGGACCCCCTGTTCCGCGGATGGGGCTTTGCTTGTTTGTGCGGACCGGTTGCTGGCATGTTGCAGCCTGGTAGTGGTCCCCAGACCAAGGGTTGGGGACCCCTGGTTTAATGGCCTTAATGTATGGGATATGGCTCTACGCTAAATCAGGGAAGATTTTGATGTAGTTTTGCACCCGATGCAGAGTCCAGTAATACTGTACGTGTGGCATAACAATGTGGCAATGAAACAAATGCGGTTTTGCTAGGTGCTGTGTAGATGGTGATGCAAATAAACGTGCCCAGGCTTTCATTAGCAGTCTGCCAAGGAAAAACGTCTTAGAAAGGCTGACAACTCCCCCCCCCTTTTTTTTTTAAAGGGAGACCCCTCCAATTAACCCTGCAGGGTTCTTAATGGGTAATTCACTGAAGTGGTTGGCTTCCTTCTTAATGCTCCCTCCAGCAACGTGAATTTCAACTACTTCTTAAAAGCATTTTTCCTCCTCTCTTGTCTTCAAAAAAAAAATCTCTTGTTGCTGGTATCACCTTCGCTCAGACTTGATCCTCTTAAGATTCTTTCTTCCCACCTTCTTTTTTTTAAAAAAATCCTCTGCGTACCCCTAAAGGAATCTCTCAAAAGGGCTTAAGTGTGGTTCATGTTAATTTCCCCAGCCTCCGGGTGATGGTAGCTCGTGATGGTAGCGGTGGTTTTTAACTTTCCTGAGCTGGCTGTTTAGTGATTCTCTCCTTCCTTCCTTCCTTCCTCCCCCACCACCACCCCGCCGCCCCCCAGCCAGGTCAGAAAATGAATCTCTGGAAATCTTTAGTCCTGGGCTGATCCTGGCAACATATTCATAACCCCCGAGGCAAAAATGATGCCTAGTTCACGGGCCTTAAGGTAGATCAGAGCTGCGTTTTCGGTTCGGTTTGGCCCCTGCATTCACCCGTTATTTTAAAGTTCATTTATTTTCTTCGTAAAGGTCAGGGTGGCCTGTATGCCTCCCCTGTTTTTATCCTCAAAACAGCCCCATGAAGTAGACCGGATTGAGGAAAACAAAATGAACTGTACTTATTTATTAAATATTGCGGCAGAGAGCCTGGAGAGCTTTTTATTGATTCAGCAAAGGTAATTTCACTCGATGTCCATATAACCATATTTTATATATAGGCCTTATTGTTCTGGGTTTGGAGTCTGATATGACCTTATCTAATTAATAAGGTATTATTCTCTCTCTCTCTCTCTCTCTCTCTCTCTCTCCCTCTTTCCCTCCCTCATAACATAGCGACCTTATCTAATCAATACAGTATTGTATAAGTATATATATATATTGTATAACTATAACTATATAACTATAACTAAACTATCTATCTATATATGTATAAAATCTATATCCATCCACGTATGGTTGCAAAAGAGTTATACAATCTGTTAGCAAGGATGATGGGGTTTGTAGTTACAAGCATACTTTAAGAGCGCTACATGAAGGAAGGTATCGGTGTGACTGGCTTAGTTGATAGATAATCTTTAAATTCCCAGAGAAATAATGCCTTCCCTGAGTGCAAAGGACACAGTTTGCAAAGGCTTGGTGGTTGTGACATCTGTTTAAGTAATAGTAAAGTAGTTGGATTTGTTTAGCAAAATGTTTGGATAGCTGAAATCGGTGCTGTTTGTAGATTGCAATTATCTATAAAGACATTGCCTTTACCTCACCTTTCAAAGTTCTCGATATTTTTTAAATAAAATAACACTTTACCGATTGGCGTGGGTCAACAACTCCGGGCATTCTTTTACTTGCGTTTAGGGAGTGGGGAGGGGAGGGGAAAAAAAACTTCTCTTCCCAGAAAAACTCAGACAAACAGGTGGCGAAGGGCCCAGCTTGGCTCCAACCTTGGCAGAAAAAAAAAATCTGCTTGCAGACATTTTTCCTCCATCCAGCTATGCACATCCTGGGCCTCTCCGATGCCTAATCTTCCCTTGCTTTGCCAAGAAATTAGGTGGGGCCATTTGTGTGCTTCAAGGTGGTGTGTTCTCTCCCTTCCTCCTGCCGCAACTTGAATCTGGAGCAAAGTGTATAGGCAGCTGATGCCAAGGCCTTTTCTGCCATTCTTGGGATGGTTTTTTTAACCCGGGGTGGTTCCTGTTAACGCCGGTGCAAGGGCCATTTCTTCCGTCTCCCCATTCTTCGAGACCGCATTGGTCTTCCTGGCACCAGCTTCTGGTCAGGTCACATTTGAGGAATGTCTAGTGTTTGCTTCTCGACACGGAGAAGTATTTGTCTGCTCCTTACCTCTCCGCACAAGGGGCTCAGCCGCCAGGCAGAAATATTCTGGGTACGGCAAGGGGAGGTCGGCTGCCCTCGGCAAACGCTCTTCTTCCTGTCTGTGGCAAAGGCAAAAGCGAGAACCGCGAGGGGGAAAATATTAGAACGCAGAACAATCAGGTCGAAACGGACCTTGGAGACTTCTAGTCCGGGGGGGGGGTGTCTTCCAACCTGGCCCTCAGATGACTTGTGGACTTCAACTCCCAGAATTCCTCAGCCAGCGTGGCACCCACTTAACAATGGTCTTGCTTAGCAATAGAAATGTTAGGCCCCCGACGTGGTCGTACGATGAGGACTGCCTGTGCCGTTGCGCCATTCCAGATCAAGGCTGTCCAGTCTTTTCTTGGAAACACCCCAAACCTCCGGAGGTCGCCTCTTTAATTGCATTTTCAATTTTCAATTCATTTTAATACGTAATATCATTAATTACATGTTGAAGGGAGGGGGCTTCTAGCCGAGGCCCGGCTTTCCTTCCGCACACAGGACATCAAAACCATGCGATTGGTATTTTAGACACTCAGTTGTTCAGTGCATTGCTTTAAAAAGAAAAAGAAAGAAAAAAAGGAGGAATTACTATTGCTAGTAATTTTATTTATTTATTTTTTCCCCACTTTATAGAACCATAATGCCCTTGGGATTTACTTGGAACAGCGGGGCGTGGTGGGTGCAGCTTTGCCTCTTTACGTGTCGCCTTCGCCGCGGGGGGGTGGGGTTTGCCCGGCGTTTCTGAAAAGTCCATGCTGGCTGTGGATGATGGACATTGTGATTCATCTCCTCCGGGAGGTGCTGGACTGGGCAAAAAGCACTGTTAGGTAATCCTCCAGCTGATTTCGCCAATCACTTTTCGGTGGCCTGGCTCCACGCCCCACACTTAATTGGGTGAGAATGTTTTAATTCCTCCCCTAATTGATAATAATTCCCCCCCTCTGCCTCATTTCTTCGTTTTTTGTTGTTTTTTTATAAACGTTTTGTTTTGACTCCATCGTGCCTTCCCTTGCCCTCCCCTTCACGTGGCTTGATTTATTTATTTTTTTGGCGTCACTCCTTTATATATGTCCCTATCTCTTTTTTTTCTTCGGTTTGTTGTTTACGGTTTTAATTTAACCGGCTTCGGAGGATTTTAGGGAGAGAAACGACGCCGAAGGGGATCATGGCCGGCTGAAAACTTCACAGCTATAAAGACGTGGATTCTAATCTTAAAGAGAGAGAGAGAGAGAGAGAGAGAGAGAGAGATGCTCTAATAAAAAGTGGGGTTTTATGATGTTCTTTTGATGGCGGTCCTGCCGCTGCCATCGAGTCGTCGTCAGGTGTTAGCAACCGCACAGGACAGGAGTCGCAGATTGGAGCCGCCATCTCGGCGTTCTTTCTAACGTCGCCTTCTTTTAATTTCTCCTCCCTTCTCCAGGTGAGGGTGTGGAGGTATCTGAAGGGGAAAGAAGTGGTGACTCACGAGATCCTCTTGGATGGCGGGAACAAGGTGATGATCGGGGGCTTTGGAGACCCCTTAATCTGCGACAACCAGGTCTCCACGGGGGACACCCGGATTTTCTTCGTTAACCCCGCCCCGCACTACATGTGGCCCACGCACAAGAACGAACTGATGCTGAACTCCAGCCTCATGAGGATTACTTTGCGCAACCTGGAAGAGGTGGAACACTGCGTGGAAGGTGAGTCAGAACGTGCAACCTTGGCTGGTTTGCCCTTTTAAGGCTAGGCCTCGTTGTACAACCGCAACTGTTGCTAAGTGAGACATTTGTTAAGTGAGTGTACAATCTTTCTTGCCACACTTGCCGCACACAAGGTAAGGTAAGGTAAGATAAGATAACCTTTATTGTCATTTATTTATTTATTTATTGCTGTGGGCACAACGGCACACATCAAAAATGAAATGCAGTTGCCCGCTCTCAAAGTAAACACATACATCTGAATTTTGATCCCCTGACCTTGGGGATGCTGCGACGGTCTTAAGTGTGAAAAACGGTCCTAAGTCACTTTTTTCCAGTGCCGTGGTAATTGAGCGGTCCCTAAATGAGCCGTTGTAAGTCAAGAACTACCTCTGCTCTGCTCTGCTTAATCGTGGGAACACCAAAAAATCATATTAGGCCTTCGGGAATGAAGCCCAGGCCCTTAGGCCACCCATTTCGGAATTTACTACAAATCTCCTGTGTTATAATAATAAGGACCAGAACCTTAAAAACAAACCAAAAAGAAAGCTGAACACTCTCACAACAGGCCAAGATATATTCCAGGGTGTGTTTTTCATTTCCTGCAATTTGTACTCACTTGTCAAATTTCATAGGCCACCCAACTCCATAAAGACTCTGGGTGGCATAACATTATTACAAACTCTGAGAATGATAAAAACGAAGAAGAGAACGATGTGCGACGCAAACGGGAAACATTCCAATAATATATAAAGTCCTATAAGGAACTTGTGTCCTATCCCAGTCCAAGATTTGAGGGAAACAGCCCAGATTTCAACATACTTAAAAAAAAAACAACTGTTAAGATTGGTAGCTCTCTCAATCTCTGCATACAGCTTTAGGCTTTTTTTTGTTGTTGTTGTTAATCCTGTGTGTGTCCCATTCATAACAACTGTGTGTGTGCTCAAGGGTGTGTGTTCAGTAAGCTCCAAAAACCCTAAAGAAATTCCTGAAGCATTTTAAGAACTGGAATGTGCTCAGAGTTACACATTCCGGCTTGATTGCCTTTTTTTCTCTGTATTTGCTTTCCAACCTATTATTATTATTACTATTATTACTACTATTACTACTACTACTACTATTATTATTATTATTATTATTATTATTATTATTATTATTATTATTATTAAAAAACCACAATATTTGTATGCTCTCTGCCGTGCCATGCTGTGTGCGTGTATTGCTTATTATCCCTTGTTTTTGGAGAGCTGTTATGGCAGAGAACGTACTCCATAAATTCTGATTTAAAAAAATAGGCTGGTATTGCTTGAATTTCTTTGGAGCTTCGCAGAGGCGGCTGGAATACAGTTAGTCCTCAGCTCACGGCCACAAAATGAGCCCAAAATGTCTGTTGCTAAGCGAGACACTTTTTAAGCGAGTTTTGCCCCACTATACGACCTTTCTCAAGTGAACCACTGCGGTTGTTAAATCAATAACATGGGCTGTGAAGTGAATCTGGCTTCTCTCTTTCACGCACACACACACACACACACACACACAAATTCTGGGAGTTGAAGTACACACACACACACAGGAATTCTGGGAGTTGAAGTCTTAAAGTTGCCAGGCTAGACCCAACCATTTGGTAGCCTCTCTAGGAGGTCGGGAGAGAAATAGGGACATCTTAATTCATTGTCCCCAGTCCTAAACGTTTGCCCACTTCTGTGGGTTTTATATTCCAGAGAATAAATCCCATTTCCCTCTGTGGATTTTTCTTCTGATGTGAAAGATATAAGTGCCTAGAAGATGTCTGTTAAGTTTTACTCAATTTCCCTTGGATTCCTAGAAAGTGTTTTGTTTTATTGGATACACTTTTTAAAACGTTAGTCTCCTTGCTTTCTGATTTGTAACATCGACTTGTTATTTCCTGCAATGTATACTTATCTTAAAGAGCAGGCTTAATGAAGAGGCAAAGGGCTAAATTTCAGGGTAATTTTCTGTAAATTGGGGTGGGTTGTAAGGAAGGCTGCATTTCCTCTGATCTTCCTCTTAGGAAAAGAGAGATGATTTATATAGGAAATAGTCGGAGTAATTAAAGCATGACAGAACCTTGATTTTTGGCTGCAAACCTTTATTGTCTTTTAGGCAGGTGCTACGAGTGATAATCTGTTTTCCACAGGAAAGCTGGTGACATGGCTAAAATATATATATATATATATATATATATTAATTTCCTAAGCTGATATATGTTAGTGCAGATTGCCCTCAAGGCTACAGATTGAGCATCCGGGCAAATCGACTTGCAGCCATGAAAAAATAATAATCTGGGACTTCAGCTGTAGAAGGAAATGAAGATTATAAAGGACAGAGGGGAAGAGAAACAAACCAGCACCTTGACACGGGCGTGGGTAGGGAGACGATTGGCACGGTTCCCGACAGAAAAGCTCTCCGCCATTCATTCATTCCAATCCAGTGGACTCAGCTGCATTTTTGCTCGTTTAAATCATGTGGACTTTGAACTCTCTCCGGGTGTATAGAAAAGAGCGAGAGAGGTGCGTTCCTGGGGATCTGATGCCAATCCAGACTGGTGACTAGGAAATTATTCAAGGATTTTCAAAGGGGCAGGAAAGGATTAATCCTCCTCTTCCTCCCTGTCAGCGCAGACGTTTAATAGCTTGCCTTCACACATTCCACTAAGCCTTAACGTATCTGCTCTCGTTTGGCTTATCTCAGCTCCGACAACGTCTGACTGTGTAAACCAGGCTGCCGTGGCTTGTTGTAAAAAAAAAAAAAAAGGCTTAACTGTGAGTGTGAGCCCAACTTTGGGGGGCTTAAACTTAGGCCAAATCCGAAAAGGCCCTGGGGGAAATTACCCATTTAGGAAAGTTTGAGCTGCTTCTGCAAGCAGTGCCATACGGAGTTCATTAAAGCGGGTCCCATCACGTTGCGTATGCTTGTACACAGACACGCAGTGCCTGGATGCACACAGACAACAAACTTTCAGACTGACGTTCAGGCAGTAATGTTCAGGAGAGGAAAGCAGAATTTCAAACAGGAAATAACTCAAGATTGGATTAGACACCACAAGGTCAAGCTGGAGTCATCGTTTTACTTTTGAGTGTCTCAGAAATAAGATCTGGGTCCTTCTTCCTGGTTAAGAAGCGAGCACTTGGTGCGGGAGATTAGATTTTGAAGGCAATTTAGCCCAGTCCCTCACTCAGTTCAGAAACTTGAGATCTGGAACTTTTAAAACAGGGAGGCAAAAACCCAGATAGTACTGTGCCCCAGTTATTTATTTATTAGGGTTATTCCAGGAGGCCCATGGGTGGCAGATAGATAGATAGATAGATAGATAGATAGATAGATAGATAGATAGATAGATAGATAGATAGATAGATAGACAGATAGATCGATCATAGATCATAGATCATAGATCATAGATAGATAGAGATAGATGAATAGATAGACAGACAGACAGATGATAGATCATTGATCGATAGATATAGAAAGACAGACAGACAGATAATAGATCATAGATAGATAGATGAATAGATAGATGATAGATAGATAGATAGATAGATAGATAGATAGATAGATAGATAGATAGGAAAACATTTCATCCTGGTGAAATCTTCACCTGCGGCTGAGAATAAAAATGGAGCGAAGAATTGCTTTCTTCTGAATTCTCATCCATTTGTTCTTCCGTGAGGAATAAAACAAGGGAGGCTCTTTGCTCCTAATAACGTTAATGATTCATATCGGTTGACTATTCAGGAATTAACAGACATCCACTCATTCAGCTGGATAACCAACCTAGGTATTCAACCTGGGTCTTCCAAGGCTTAACAGTCCACATGCCTTCCTGAGCTGGTCTTTCCCCCCCCCCACCCCCCCAGTTTCCATTTTATCCAGCTGCTCTTTCCCTGCCTCTCCTTTATTCCCACCCCCACCCCCCCCCACACACACCCCACTTTCTTTCTTCCTTTTCCTCCCAGCCTCTCTTAACACTGAGAAGTTTTGTTCTTGTAAAGTGGTCCGTGCAAAATTCCCTTTTCAGTGGCCTTAAAAGAGCTTGTAAGGATCTCCCGGAGGGAGGCTCCGAGCAAGGAAAATTGCTGGCAAAGCAGCTCGATCTTGGTGAAATCCATACATTTCCCAGGCTCCTGGCTCTTAGCAAAAACACCCTCAACTCTGGGAAGAGTTTTTCTTTTTCTCCCTTAATCCTTCCTTGTGCCTTTGTGGTGGCTTTCAGGCCAAAGAGGACCTCCTTGTTTTCTTAAACTCTCTCTCTCTCTCTCTCTCTCTCTCTCTCTCTCTGTGTGTGTGTGTGTGTGTGTGTGTGTGTGTGTGTGTGTGGTGTCTTTCTCTCTCAAACGGGCTTCTGTTTCAGCAGGCTGAGAAAGTCGGATCAACAGCAGTGAAAATGGTATTTTACTGTAAGGGAAGTCCTGCTGGGCAAAATGTTGGCCTGGAATTTGTTGTGGGGCTGAAGTAACCACAGGGGGTTCAAGAGCAAGGTAGCTCCTTGCCTGCTTCATTTCGGAAACCTAGACGCTGTCATCATAATGCATCTTAGGAAGCCTTGAGCTGTAAAGAACAATGGTTAGTCTTCCCTGGTCTTCCCTAGGGCTTTATGATTAGTCTTGCAGAACGGACAGGCTCTTCAGGAATGTAATATCTATCAGTTGTATTTTAGAATCGTATAGTCCTCTCCGCCTTCATCGACTGGCATTTGCTATTTGATGCAGGAATCTTAGAATGACAGAGGTGGTTCCTTAGCGCCCCCCCCACCTTCTACCTCACAAAAAAGGGAAGGCCACCACCTTCCTGGGTCTTTGGCCTCACGGTTAAACTTCTCATACTATCTTAACAAAATGAAATTCAGTGGTGAGAAAAGCAAGGTTCTACATTTAGGCAAGGAAAACCAAATGTACAGGTATAGTATAGGTGGTACCTTGCTCAATGGTAGTAACTGTGAGAGGGATCTCGGAGTCCTAGTGGGCATTCGCTTAAAAATGAGCCAGCCGTGTGCTGCAGCTGCCAAAAAAGCCAACGCAGTCCTAGGCTGCGTTAATAGAGGGATAGAATCGAGATCACATTAAGTGTTAATATCACTTTATAATGGCTTGGTAAGGCCACACTTGGAATACTACATCTAGTTTTGGTCACCACAATATAAAAAAAAAAAGATGTTGAGACTCTGGAAGGAGTGCAGAGAAGAGCAACAAAGACGATCAGAGGACTGGAGAATAAAATATATAAAGAACATTTGCAGGAATTGGGTATGTCTAGTTTAAAGAAAAGACGGAGTAGGGTGACGTGATAGCAGCGTTCCAATATCTCAGGGGCTGCCCCAAAGAAGAGGAGGGGGTCCACCTATTCTCCAAAGCACCTGAAGGCAGGACAAGAAGCAACAGATGGAAACTAACCAAGGAGAGAAGCAACCTAGAACTAAGGAGAAACTTCCTGACAGTTAGGACAATTAATTGGTGGAAAGGCTTGCCTCCAGAAGTTGTGGGTGCTCCATCATTGGGTGTGTTTACAAAGAGACTGGACAACCATTTGTCTGAAATGGTATAAGGTTTCCTGCCTGAGCAGGGGGGCTGGACTAGAAGATCTCCGAGGTCTCTTTCCAACTCTGCTATTCATACTATTAGAAAGAAAAAAAAATAGCTAACATGGCACTGTAATTGGCCTCCTTGCAAACTAAATCCTTTTCATTCTGTGTCCTGCATTCAGAGAAAATAAATCTTGACTTTCTTCCGTGCGACACCCCTTCAGAAGTTCGAAGAAGATTGTCCCATCTTCTCTCATCATCTCCTCTTCCGGCTGAATAGTCCCGGATTCTAACCCTCCGTTCGGCCACCTTGGCCTTCTCTGAACCCGTTTCAGATTTCTAAGTCCTTCCCAAATGTCCAAAGGAGCCGGATCAAATTCTTGGCATAGGATCTGAACCCTGCGCCAACAACTCCAGAACAATGGGACCCGTGACTTAGGAATTATTTTTCTGTTGATGTGGCCTAAAACAGCATTTGCCCTTTTAATGTCACTTTGCTGAACTCTGGTCCGCTATTATTCCCCGTATCATTTTCTTTCTTTCTTTTTTTTTTAGAAGTTGATACGACTGTATATGAAAAAGCTTGTTCTTTCCCTTTCATTCAGGTTCGACAGAGACCTATTGCCTGTTTAATGACTTGGTTGTTTTTAGCGTGATTTTAGATTATTTTCTCTTTTCCGCCCTCTCCCCCCCCTTGCTTTTCCTGTTTTGGCTGGCTGACACAGATTCTCCAGGCTGTTTAGTTTAGAGGCTTATGAACTTCCCATCTGAGAAGAAACACAGAATGCAAAGTATCAGCTTGGTCACGGTCGCTGGACTATTATTATTCCGCAGAAAAGGAAATCTTGACAAAATCCAGTCTTCCATCTGCCTAAATCTCCCTTTTTCCTTCCTTTTGAGATGCTTTTGGCTTTCAGCAGCTTCCTGTTGGGGTGATACTCATTTTTTTTCCATGGGAATAGAAATAAACCTTTAAAACATAGAGTCCTTAAAACTCAGGGGTCTGTGAATCCTTTTATTGGCTGTTTGGGAGGGGGGAAAAATGGCTACATTTGTCTCTGGACAGGCTGCTGTGCTTATATTGCATCTTGCAAAAATGGCTAAAAATCAGGAAAGAGTTGACTTAAAGTGAGTCAACTTGATCAGGCAACAAGTAGCTTTGGGAGAAGCCGGATGAGGCAAAACACGATAGACGTATGCTGCTAGTCCTCTACTTATGGCCCCAGTTGAGCCCCAACTTTCTGTTGCTAAGCAACAGTTGTTAAGCGAGCTTTGCCTCATTTCGTGACCTTCCTTGCCACATTTGCGGTGGGAATGATTGAAAGTCGAGGACTTACCTATCCACACTCATACACGATAAGGAAAATAAAAAGAGACTATTTTGTCTCTCTTTCTCCCAAGGTTTAAAATCTGAGCTCAGCCAGTGAAGCAGAGGAACAGAAGGAAAAAAATATGAATGGATAAAGTGGATTATAAGAATCAGCTCCTGGACTTGTACAAGTTCTTGAGTGTATTTGATAATCAAAACCACTTGCACGCTTTTCCCTTGTCGGGGGAAAAACACCCATCCATCTCCTTGCGGAAAGTTAATAAAAAAAAATAATAATACCTGGAATATAATATTATATATGTGATGATCAGAATGCCTCCACCCTAACGTATGTTGATATATTGGTTCTAATCCATTTGGTGGAATTCTTTTAACTGTAAACCACCACCATCACCCCTCTTCTTCTCTGTGAATCTTAAATCAAGAAAAAAACAGAAAGAATAACTTTCTGGATGAAGCGGTTGCTGAAATGTTCATCAGGGAAGGAAATGGCTGAGATATCCTTGGCAAACTTCAGCTTGTCACAGAGGACAGGACGAGGAGATAAGAGCATTTGTGCATAAAATCATTTGGAGTAGGACCCGGTTCAGTGGCACTTCGCTAAGTTAAAAGAAAAAAAAGAGAGAGGAAAAAAAAAAGAAGGATGCATCCGTCGGTCTCCATTAATTTTGGCATCTGTTTTCTGCCTCCTGAACCCCCAGGCGGTAAATCTGAATTTCCAACCGCTGGAAGAGTTCAGTGTATCTGGTTCATAGTTGAGCTGACCCAGAAAGCCAGTTCTTCTTAGCTTCCCACATTTGAAATCTCCCTAGGAGCGAGAGAAGAATTTCCCTGATCTTGGTCGTGACTGCCAAAGCGACAGCAGCCTTGGCGGCAACCTCGCCCTTGCAACATTCACGGCCTCCCAGCCTTCTTCTTCACCCAGTCAGATCTGTTGGAATCCCCGCTAAAATTTGCAGGGTACCAACTCAAAAAGTCCCTGGGAGATGCAAGGCCACAAGTCTGGGCCTGCCTTTCCCGATTCTGCCCTGACGAATTAAGATCAGGGTTGGCTGTTTGTCTTATTAGCGGCCCTGCAAAACTTCGCATTCTTTTGACGTGAGTCCTGGAGAGACCAAGGTTTGGAGTTGAGAGTCCTGAAGCTTCACTTTCCCAAGGAAATCTTTGGGCCATTCTCCAGCCCATCGGCAGACTGGATTTTCACCCCCAGTTATTCAACAAATTGCCTCTTCTGATGGTTTTAAATTCCTCCCCCCCACACCTTTTTCTTAAAAATTACACAAATGAGTAAAGGAATATAATTCAGATGCTTTAGTTCAGCCTGGTGGCTTCTTTAACAGAGTTGGAGGGGAGCTTGGAGGTCTTCAAGCAGGAGACCCTATACCAATTCAGACAAACGGCTGTCCGGTCTCTTTTTAAAGAGTACCCACAAGACGATGAGGCAAGCTGTGCCCTTGATTGATTGCTCGTGACTGTCAGGAAATTTCTTCTTAGTTCTAAGGTTGCTTCTCTCCTCGATCGGTCTCCATCCATTGTCCTGCTTTCAGGTGCTTTGGAGAATAGCTTGACCCCCCCTCTACTTTGCATCAGCCCCTCAAATATTGGGACACGGCTATCACGTTGCCCCTTAATCCTTCTTTTCACTAGACTAGGCATACCCAATTTTATTTTATTTTTTTATTTTATTAGACTTATATACCGCCCTTCTCCCGTAGGACTCAACCATAACCAGTTCCTGCCAATTTACAAAGGCACGAGTAACCTGCAAAGGGTGGACAGAAAGGGTGCATGTGTGTGTGTGTGTGTGTGTGTGTCTCAGTTACTTTCATTCAGCTTCTTCGGAGTATTTTCTTTTCCGAGCCTGCGGTCCCTTCTCCTTTTGCTTTCCCTCCTGGAGTGCGTCTGAGATGTGTTGAAAATTCCCGATCTACCTTTGGCATGGAGTTGCCCAGACCTGTGGGCAGAAGTCAGGGACATTCCTTGCATAGCTTGTGTTTTGTCGAGTAGGATTGGCGCTGCCAGGCATGGATCCTTTGCAGAGAAGGGCGAGGCACGTGGAGAGGGAGGAGAATGAGTCAGTGGTTGTGAGCTGCCGTGTCTCAAAACTAAAAAACACAGCCGCATCGGCGTAAATAACATGCGTGAGCACACGCGGGCCAGATGTGGGCTATATTTTTGTACGTGTGCAACATACATTTTGAGATCACGGCAGGCCCTTTTGAGCAGGCTTCAGCATTCACGGTTTGAGACCCTAGGCTCAGCATATACCCTTATGGGATGCTTTGCGACGGCAGGCTGTGTCCTTTGACGTGCCTCTCCAGAAGACTGGAGAAAGCAAGTTATAATAATGCACATGGTACCTAAAGTCTGTGGCATAAACGTAATGCAGCATCTGGATGTCCCCAGCAGAATTTTACAAGCTGGTCATGGATAGATGGATCTGCGCGAATGTCTGATCCATCTTGGCTTCAGAGCTGTCATCCTTTGGAGAAGGAGAAGCAGGTCTTGTAAATCAATTGATGGTGCCACAGACATTTTGGCCAGTTTCTTTGACAGGGGGAACAGAAAAAATATAATCCCCCCAATGAGGAGAGTTGAATAATTGGCATGCCCTTCCCTTTTTCTGTTGCAAACTCTCCTGATTTACAAGGTGAAGAAATTTGGCAGCGGTTCTCTTCCTTCCCTCAAGGAATGTAAACTGTAGTTCTTGAAAATGCACTTGGGTGCACACAGGCATGCATATAAACACATCCAGAAGATAAATTTAATACCCCCTCCTTTTTTTCCCCCCACCGCCAGGCAAAAGACCTATTGTTTTGCTTGGGGATTTCCTACTTTCAAAATGATGAGAGTTCGAATTCTTACTTAGCAGGGTTAAAACCTGGGAAGGAAGGCCCAGTGGGACTTTCCCAGCAGCTTAAGCAAACGCAAATGTCATTTAGATCTCCTCACCTTGCTGACAGGTTGGTGCTTTTGTGACCTAATTCTAGAGATCGCCGCGGCTGTGCTATCCCGAGGTTTTCAGCAGGCCTGTCAAACCGCCGGCCCCCGCGGGCCGGATGCGTCACGCCGAAAGCATGCCCGGCAATGGGGGGGCAAAAGTCGCGAGACGTCACGCGACGTCACGTGACGCCGTGAGTTTGACCTGCCTGGTTTTGAGGGTTGAATGTCTTGATGTCACAAGAAAAGGTCATAAAACTTAGAAATGACCGTCTAGAATCTTAACTCTCTCTGCAAGGGGTGATTCAGATTATGACAAAGTTAATTTTACACCACCACCACCACCCCGCACAAAAGGGTTAATTTTGCGTAAACTCTGGTGTGGCAAAGGTTACAAGAGCCGTATACCAAAGTTCCTAATCTTTTCACACAGACGTTAGAAGTTTCCTGAGCCTGAAATCTTGGTGGTGGTGGGGGGTTTAACAAAACTGCTGCTGGGTTGATAAAAAGAGAGTTAAGATTCTTTTAGAGCAGCAAGAATTTTTTTAAAAAAAAATATGTAAAGAGATGCAGATGCTTACCAAACCCTTCTCTTAGAATGCAGCCAAAGGTAAATTGAAAAAGGATTAGCAAGAGAGATTACAGAGAAGTTGCAGCACTGACTTTGCATGGGACGAAAGTTGTTAGCATTTTGGACCAGCAACCTTATCTAGCAGTAAATATGCCAGCCGCCCACATAGTTCTCATACCCTCCCAAGGTTTTACAGATGAAAAATACAGGCTGTCTTGTGTGTTGAAACCCCCCCCCTCCTCATTCCTAAAATCACTTCTCAAGCTGTCCCTTCCCCACTGTGTCACATTGCTCAAAGCTTTTTCCTGTTTGCTGAATGTTGCATTCATTTATTTTTCAGCTGCCTGTCCTGCAAAGATTTAGGAGTAAAAAAGGGGTATTTGTTCTCCGGGTTAAAGACATTCTGGGGGGGGGGGAACAAGGCAAGCTTCAAAAACGGGTTCTAAACCAATGGGATGGCGACGCGTTGTGTTACATGTGAATTGTTCATCCCTCTGCATTGTGTTTGGAACCACTTGGGGTCTGCTGCTGTGAACGCGCCCTCCACACCAAAGGCCTAAATGGGAAATTAAGGCCCAGAACGACAGGAAAATTCAATTTCTAGAGGTCCAGGCGTAGGGGTTGTGGGGGTGGGTGTAGCAAGGGACGAAACTGTCAGATGCTGGAAATGCTTCCAGGTCCAGCGGAAGAGTGAGCGATGCTGGTTTAAAACTAGGTTGCAAATTTTGATCCATCTCGACAAAATTATTATTAATAATAAAAAAAGTCCCAGCATCTTAACAGATCTGTGTAGGAGAGTTTTGAGAAATGGAAGGAGGAGGGAAAAAGTGGTGGTGGAAATCTCCTTTAACAGTGTTTCTCAACTTTGGCAACTCCCAGATTTGCCCAGCTGCACGTCTTCCGCGTACGTCCCTGTCTGCGGTTGATCTGTATTCACATGGCACAAAAATCCAGAAGCGCAAACTTGCCCCTATGCCAAAGGCAGCCTGGTAGGCTAATTCCTTTCTCCGTTTGAAATAAATAAATAGACATTTGCCTTTTTTCTCCCCAAACTGTGCCTTCTGCTGGCTGGCTGGCTGCAACTCTCTGGGCTAACGGCAAGCGAATTACCCCAGTGCTCTGTAACTCATGCAGAGACACAACGGGCACGCGCGGATGAGTGAATGATGACCGATTTCCATTTAGGCCTGTGTGGTTTACAAGACCTGTTAGGCTGCAAAACTGGAAAACCCTAACCCTTTGAAGGGTCTCCTTGCAGATAGACGCAAGGCAGCGTACAGGTCAGGACAGGCCCAAGGAGACGGGCAGGCAGATTCAAAGTTAAGAACGGGGCTGCGTGTCGTACATCTGGTTCCTTCACCCTGGGAGAGGAAAGGAGGAAAAACAGCAGGTAGGTAGGCGAGGCTCCGGCGTAGAAAGGATTGCCCGCGGCAATAGGAAGGGAAGAATAAAGAACGCCGTGCCGTCTTTTTCGTGCCTCACAGAGCCACGTGCCACCCTCGCTCAGGGCCGCAGGCTTCGATCGGGATCGGATAGTCAGCCGGCATCCTGTGTGGGGCGCCACACTTTCTCTAGGGCAGGAGGAAGAACCCCGCAAGGAGAAAGAGGTTGTCGGAACTGGACCTGCATTTTCCGGCTCAGCACATCTGTTACTGGTGTCTTAACAGGATAACAGAGTTGGAAGGGACCTCGGTGGTCATCTAGTCCAGCCCCCCTGTTCAAGTAGGAGACAAGTTCTGACGAGTGGGTGTCCAATCTTTTCTTGAAAACCTCCCGCAGCTTTTGAAGGCAAGCCATTCCACTGATTAGTTGTTCTAACTGTCTGGAAATTTCTCCTCATTTCTAGTTTCTAGGTTAGCTTCTTATTTCTAGGCAGGTCTTTTGTGAGTCTACATTCCTCCGACGATGTTTATATACTTGGCCGCCTATAGAGGGCACCCGGAGGAGCCCTATCCAATAGGGGGCACGTGGCTGTCTGGGAAATCTCAACTCTGCTGCTTTCATTCCCTCCATCCACAGAGGAAATTAAAATATAGGCAATGCTCAGAGCTTTCTTCTGTTCTTCCACCAAGCCTGTCTCTGGTTCCATTTTTGACCTGATAAACAGCGTCTTTTGACGGAGCCTCAGAAATCGAAATTACTAATATTCACCGATCCACAGAAAACGATTCCTATTTAGTCGAATGCCTGTCTGTCATCCTTGCAGAGCTGGCAAACAGGCGACAACGGCAAACGGACCAGGGCAGTTAGACTTTTTCACCTGGGTGAAAAAAAAACCACGAGTTACCAAAATTGCCAGCTTCTAGTTCGACATTGCCTTGATTGGATCCATTCACTGCCTCTCAGTGGTGGAGAGAGAGGAAAAGAAGAAGAAGATAGATGGTCTTTTCAAGGGGTGGGAAAAAAAACAACCCTTAGAATTGAAAAAGATCGAGAAAAGGGTCATTAAAATTATCCGGGGAAGAATTGGACCAATTTACCTGTGAGGATAAGCCAACGCAGATGGTTCTTAATTATTCGGAATAGACTTCTGGCAGAAGAGAGATTTGGCAGGGGTTTGGGGAATTACAGTATGCTTGGTTTGGAAGGAGAAAAAAAAAAGGAGGAAAAAATATGTTTCTATAATACTTGAATTGGTAGCTGTCCGTGAAATTAATCAGCGGGAGAAGTGGACCCAATAACTTGATGTCTCTCAGGACTGCCTATGGAACGTTTTATTGGTGTTACCTGTTTCAAAATGTATTTCTATCTCATAAATAAAAGTGACCCACGCGGTAGGTCAAACTATCAGAAAATTGGAAAGGGGCGGTGGGGGGGGGGGCTTAACTAGATCCAGATGTCACAGCAGAATCCTTGGGATGCCTCCCCCTATTTTGCAAAGGGCTGGACTGACCAGCGCCCTGCAGAATGAGAATTTGCAAGCTCAAAAGAGGAAGGGAGTGAGACCAAACAGCCAGCGCCATGGGGTGTCGTTCAGCTGGAGCGTAGGCAAAATGACGTCTGATCTGTGGGAAGAAGGGGAAGGGAGAGAGAGTTTGAGGAACAGAGGTAGGTTGGCAGATGTTTTCGCCAAACGGAAACTCTTGGGGGTTCTCTCTTGTGATCACAGCATGCATTCGGTGTTACTTGGTTAAAAGATTTTTCTTTCCTCCACGATAACTCTGCTCTGCAAGGGGTATTTCCTCTATAGTAGCCATGTCCGCTTTAGTCCTAGTAGGGCACCACGTTGCTGTCACAGATAAGAGTCGTGGACGACGCGTGGAGATGGGAGAGGTACATCCACCCCCCCAAAACAATCCATTTGGTTTTCCACCACCGACGTCTAGTTGTTTCGTTATGTATTTTGAATTCTCCTTCCTGGTTCAGTTACTGCAACCTCGGTGCAGTGAAGGAGCCTGAGGATAGTTCTCTCCCCCCCTCCACCCACCCACCCCGGCATCTGACTGTAAATGCAATCTTTTAAAAGTATGAATGTAAAAAAAAAATCTACCCTGAAAAGGGAAGTTTGGGCTGGTATCTGACATACTCGTTCTACAGGTGTGGGGGCATTTCTTTGCTAGGGAGTGTTAAGGAGGCAATCCCCCGCCTCTCTCTCCAGTTTGATGTTAGGATCACCCTTGGTTTTTAGGCAGGGCTGACTTAATGGGGCACTGGGATGGGACAGTGAGATGCCCAAGCCTCCGCTCATGTCAAGCGCGTGGCGGGGGGGGGGATCAGAAAGACCAGGCAGTTCAAATGAGCATACAGATTTTATTGCTCTCTGCAAGAATCTGGACTACTTAATGGTCCAAGCAAATTGGTGGCATATAAAGAGCCCGTGGAATTCAAGGCGGGCTGGAGTTAGATCGCTTGTGGTCACGAAAGGACTCGTGACCGGTGGCACGTTTGACCCCTCCCTCCCTCGGGCTCAGCCTGGTCATCTACACCTCGGCTCCGATTTTGGGGGGAAATGATTGGGAATAACATTTCCTGCCTTGGACTTCAAAGGCCTCGCTCTGTGTACGCTGCTGCTTTGACCGTGGGCGTCAGCTGCCTGGCGGTGTCACAGCTGTTCTAAGCAGAGACAGATGTTCTGAGTTATACTCGGTGGGACTTGGCCTTCCTTATCTTTCCCTTTTTCAAAGCTTGGGCTTTTTCTTCCATGGTCAGAATTTCCTTATCCTATAGGAAGGGCCCCTGGGAGGTGAAATAGCTCCCTCCCTAATACAGTCAGTCCTTGACTTAGGGCCACAACACAGCCCCAAATTTCTCTTGCTAAGCGAGACAGTTACTGAGTGAGTTTTGCCCCATTTCATGGCCTGTCTCGCCGTCGTCGTTAAGTGAAACACGGCAGCTGTTAAGTTAGTGACAGGTCGTGAAGTGGACCTGGCTTTGTTCCCCCGTTGACTTTGTTCGTCAGAAGGTCGCAAAAGGGGATCAGAGGACCCCGGGACACTACGACCGTCATAAATACGAGCCAATTGCCAAGGCTTTGAATTTTGATCGCGTGAAGGGGGTGCTGCATGCGCTGTAAAGGCGAAAGATGGTCACGACTCGCTTTTTCCGGTGCCGTGGTGACTTCAGTCACTAAACAAATTGTCGTAAATCGAGAGCCGCCTGCACTGACCCGTCACCGCAAGAAACGGGAGGGGAAGTGACGATGTCATGGCGGACAACTGCATGCAAATGACATCACTCACTCCACACATGTCATCCAGCTGATGGTTAGGGATGCTGGAGCAGGGATGCCAAGCTTCGTCCGTTATTAGAAGTCCTGTCGATGCTTGGGAGTTTTGCCCGCCCGCCAAGGACACGGCTGTGGGAAAGGCGAATGAATGCTGGCTGGGGCTGCTTTTGGAGATCTCTTGGCAAGGCTGGCTGAGAGCTTCTTGAGTTTGCCTGCCTCTTTCATTCCAGGCAGATGCCCAAATGTATTTTGAGCGGTGAGATCTGATGCAGGTGAGATAATGCGTGTGCATCGTTCCTGAAAAAAGAATTTTTTGGAGAGGGGTGGGGAGAAAGAAGACCAGTTCAAACAGATGTTGCATGCAACAGGCAGTAAAGAGCCCATTTCTTCCACCTGCTCCCCCCCCTCTATCTAGCAACTGGGGCTACGGTTCCTGTCTCCCTTCCTTGGCCAGCCCAGCCAACACATCTGGAAACCTGGCATTGAGATTTGGCTGATAAGGAAGGGCTGGATTTGAGCAAGCATGCTTAAACCGCGCCTTTCTTTCCATCTGTAAAACGCTGATGGTCGTGCTGAGTTTGTCGCAGAGCCTTGTAGGGAATCATGTCGCTCTTAGCATCTGCATGCTGAGGAAAACCGGTGATAGGATATAACTGCCTGGGAACAGACTTGCTTAACTTCAGCAGGCTGGAGATGGAAAAAGAATGAAGGAATTGCGTCTCGCGTCCGCTCCGTTCTGAAACCCTGCCCAGTCCCATTTATTTGCTTCTTGTAATTTCATTTCCCTTTTGCTGGAGAAGAAACACAGCCCTGCATGGCTTTTCTCTGCGACACCCACCCTGCAAAGCGGGCCAGGCCAGCAGAAAAAAAGGCAGGCTGAAAATCTCCATACGCTCAAGCGTATGGCCACTTGCAAAATTTAAGCCCCCTTCTTTTGCTATAAGCTCCATTCCTTTCTCAGGCCTATCTCTGCACTAATGAGGATTAGAAACCTGTTTTTTATTTATTTGTGTTTTGTTTTTTTTTCCCAAGCAGACATTCCAAAAGTGTTTACATTCCGTGCTTTGTTTTAAATTGCACATATACATTGGGTTGCAGAGAAAGAAACAGGCAGCAAAAAAGGCAGGATAGAGCAAAAGCGCCTCTCAGGAAATTCAGATGTTTTATCTCCCAGATACGAACTCCGCCAGAGCTTTGACGAGAGGAAAAATAGTGAGAGAAAAAAAGCACAGAACGGATTTCTTAAGGGCGAAAAAAAAAAATAGTTTGCTTAACCCTGAGAGAATTGGATCAAAACAGAATGCCTTGGAAAGCTTTCCAGAGCATTGGCCTCTTCGGAGGAATTCTAAACAAAGTCCCCGGAAAGAAGAAACCTCATCCTTTCAAATCGTGGCCTAGGGAAAGATGGTCACACCAAGGCTAGGTCATGGTTTGTTTGTCAGGGCAGCACCAGCAGTATTCAGGGCAGCCCTTAAGACCTCCACTAGCTTGTTCAAAATCTTGCAGACCGTCTGCCTTTCTTAGGCTCGATGCTTTTCAGACGGGTGGACTCCATCTCCCATCATTCACCAACATGAGAATTTTGGGGATTGGTCCACATTTCCGGAAGGGGGATGGTCACACCAAGGTCATGGTTTGTCAGGGCAGCACCAGCAGTATTCAGGGCAGCCCTTAAGATCTCCACTAGCTTGTTCAAAATCTTGCAAACCATCTGCCTTTCTTAGGCTGGATGCTTTTGAGACGGGTGGACTCCATCTCCCATCATTCACCAACATGAGAATTTTGGGGATTGGTCCCACATTTCCGGAAGGGGAATTTCCTGGAGTCGGCCAAGGTTTCCACAGAGCAGCGGGTGGGTCGGCAGTGGCTGAATTTTATTGCGAAGGCTGCCACCGTTGTATACGTGTGTGTCTCCACCTTAGCCCTCTGTTATTGGGGAATTAGCTTTTTTGATGCCTATGATCGTACAAAGCACCTGTTCCCTCACTGGAAGTCACACTGCACATTTTAAGCCTCGTAGAAATGCTGCAAGGTAGACTTGCGTTAAGATAAGGCGGCCTAGATCCAAATCCTCTCACTATAGCCTAGGAGACGGAGCGGACGGAGGTAACTCACACCCCACTGGCTCAAATTCCAGAGTTCTGGCTGTGTTCAACACAACACCTTTTATAAGAAAGGTGTTGTGTTGAACACAGGTGTTTTTTAGCCTTGGTGGAGCAGTGGGCTAATGCCTCCTTAAGGAACACCAGCTGCCTGCCATTAGTGCAGGTTCGAGTCCCACCAGGCTCAAGGTTGACTCAGCCTTCCATCCTTCCCAGGTAGGTAAAATGAGGACCCAGATTGTTGGGGGCAATAAACTGACTTTGTAATAATGCCGCTTGGGGTGTGTGTGAAAGCCCTAACAAGCAGGCATATACATAGAATGAAGGCTACTGCTCAGCTTGTAAGCCGCCCTGAGTCTTCGGAGAAGGGCGGGATATAAATGGAATTAAAATAAAAAAAATAAATAAATTTGGCTCGGCACATGCATTTATGCAACCGCTGGTCAGTTCCTTCGCTGTGGGATCTTGGTGCTCTGGGTTGTTTTCCTGCAGACCTTTCGTGACCCGACTAGGTAACGTCATCAGGGTTAGAAGGGAGTGGGTTCGCGCTCCGTTGATATACCCTTCTTGCGGCCGAGCATGTTTTACGATGCACAGTGTGAAATCCAGAGGATTAGGGTTAGTTCCCAGATGGCTTAGAAATGTAGCCAGTCTGTCTCCTGCACCAGTAGCTCCAGAACGTCAAAGCGTTCGGTTTTGGGGGGGGGAGTTGATTTCCTAACGCTCTTTCCCCTCCTTATTGGGGAACCCTGCCTTTGGAGCCTCTCCATTGGTCCCCTGAACTAGGAAAGAACAAAATGGAGGTTGCCGAATTGATGTGCTCAAAGAAGCTGGCCAGCACCTGTAAAACACTGGTGTGTGTGTGTGTGTGTGGGGAAGGGGGGGGCGGCTTTAGCCTCATTGCCAGATGTGTTGTCACCTCCCAAGCATAGCATCTGGAAAGGGTAATAGCTGCAGCCAAAAATTGCTGGCTGACCCCCCCCGCCCCCCCTCAAGGAAATGTCTGTTTGGAGAGAGACTTGAGTGGTGGGTGATAAGCATGAGAAAGCCCCATAAGATTCCCCATACTACAGAAACCGTGTTTCCCAACCTCGGTAACGTTAAGATAGGCGGCGGGGGAATTCTGGGAGTTGTAGTCCACCCATCTTCAAGTTGCTAAGGTTGAAAAGCACTAGGTGGCCAGCACACCTCTCCCCTTCCTGGGCAGAAGAGTCGAGGTGTGGTTGGCATCCTTGACTGGGCATCAGTAGCTGGAGGAGACGGATGCTGTATTTTGGGCATCCCTCCACCGAGTGTGTGTGTGTGTGTCTTTCAAACGCAGGGATGAAGTTGGCTCTAAGTTCCTTGCTTGACATCTGGCAGATTGTCCCCTCTCAGGAAACAAGTTTTTTAGCCTTTCCAGGAGAGATTTTTTTTTCTCTTCCTTCCCCATATATATATATATTTAAAGTCCTCCACTCCAAGGGACAATGAGCGGCTTGCATCTGGCCTGCATTTAAGCGCATTTGTTATTTCGTTTATTTATTTGAAGGAGAAATTCCTTCAGTGTTTCGTTTCCTAGTCTGCACTCAAATATCGGTGGGAACTTTTTCTGGGATGAAGTGTGTGCGTGTGTGGGGGGGGGCAGCTTGGAAACATCTGGAAGAGGATGAGTCTCAGCTGTTTCCAGACTTGCCAAATTTGCCCCGCGCCATTCCTTCCCTGCCCAGACTGATGGGTAGAGAGAGATGCTGCCAGGTATACAGAAGCTCTTTTGCGTTTGATCTGCATTTGTTGCAAATGCATTTTGGACATCTTCGTTTTTTTGCACATCTGGAAGATGTCACCGTTGGGAAGCCGGTTTCAGACCCACCCGTTGCACTTAACGGACAGATGTGATCTAGCTACTGAATTAATTCAGTTCCTGGGTTTACACAATCCTAACGCTAAGTGAACCGTAGCTTGTAGAACATGCAGAGCTGCATATAAACCAGCCAGGCCAGCGGTGACCCTGGAGAACTGTACAACAGCGGGCAGAAATTTCAACTACCAGGTTATAAGCCTGTTCATGCAAATGCTGCTTTTTTGTGGGTTCCTTGAAAACAAGCAGAATTATGTGCACGTACATCCCCCACGTCCCCCTTGAAATGTCCGTCTCCTGGCCCAGTGCCCGCTTTCCACTAATGTTGATTAAATGACATCATCGCTCCGGTAGATGAACCGCTGTTCTTTCATCCGTTTCATTCAAATCTCGGCCGTGCTTTTAAGTCCCAAGCTCTGCCTTTGATAATGGGCAACGCGCAGACCTACTAACCTAACTTCCTTTCTGTCCGCGAAGAATTGTGAAAAGACTAAAAATAAAATAAAATGCATTTTGTTTTTCTTATTTGCAGTAGCTTCCTTGCTACACTCGGCCTGCCAGAGTTTGAGAGGAGTTTAGGCTACGTGCTGGACAGTGCTTATATACTCGTGGCCCTTTTATGACTTGTGGACTTCAACTCCCAGAATTCCTCAGCCAGCCGGCTGAGGAATTCTGGGAGTTGAAGTCCACAAGTCATAAAAGGGCCACGTTTGAAGACCCGTGCTATATAGGGACCTTTATATTAGGAACTGCGGAAGGTAAATGCTTCCTTTAGGGAATAATATTATTATACGCTAGTGCTTGACTTACAGCCACAGTTTCCGTCGCTAAGCAAGACAGCTGTTTAAGTGAGTTTAGCCACGTTTTACCACCTTTCTTTCCACGGTTGTTAAATGAGAAGTTATCAGTACAGGCCAGTTCCGCCATCACAAATACACCCCAGTTGCCAAGCGTCGGGATTTTGATCACGGAACCACGTGTGTGCGCGCACGCGTGCTGTGACGGTTGTATGAAAAACCACTTTTTCCAGCGCTGTCGTAACTCTGGACCACCCGTAACGGCCTTCATTTTTAAAAACACCTTTCCCGTGGGGTTTTTTTTCTTTTTGCAAAACTTCTGCTGCTTGTTTCTGGCAGTGAAACATCCCTCCAGAGGGCTGGCGGGCCAGGAAATGAATTTCAATGAACCCTTGAAAGAGTTTAAAATTTTCACTTCGCACTTCAATTAGGCAGGAGCTCTGGAAAGCGTCTTTCATTCAAGCTTCTTCACAGGGGAGAAGGAGAGAGGCCTATTTTTAGAGTCCCCAGTTCAGGTTTGGTTCAAGACGAGATATTCTGGGGGAATGCCGCTTTCTTAGCCTAGCTGGCAGCAGAGGCACCTCATCCGTGTAGGGACTTGGAGATCCAAGAGCAGTAGATTTATTCTCATTTCAAGACAGCAAGATTGGAGAGCAGGTGGAAAGGAATGATCAATCTGGCAACGCGGAGCAAGGAAGAACGGATTTTTCTTAAATCCCGCCGCCTGTTTTTCTACAGAAGGAAAGCCCAAAAGGGGAAAAAAAATAATAGCTTTTTCTTTTCTTTTTTTTTTAAAAAAAAACAGGTTTCTAGTCCTCATGGCGGCGGCTGACACCCTTTGAATGGTGGGTCTGGGGAGAAGTCAGCTCTTCCTTCCAAGACACATTTTCCAGTCTTCCCCTGCACAACCTTTGTGCCAGCTTTTTTTTTTGCAAGGCTCCAGCCGGTTGGCATACAAGGCGGGTCTCTATCCGCGCAAGCCCTCGCCGGCTGGGCGGCGTAACTGCGCTGGGACAAACATCGCTTTTCTTCTTCCACTGGATAAGCTGCCAGGAGGCCTGGCTTTCTTCCCAGGGCACCGGGCTGTGTGGCGAGGCAGAACATAAGCCCCCGATTGTCTGCTTGCTGGGTAGCTTTGCAGGGGCTTTGTCGCGCGGAAGCTGCTTTTTCCACACACCCCCTTCTCCCCTTCCCGATATTTTGCACAGAGCGCGGCTGGAGAAATGAGAAAGGAGAGCGGAGAAGGGGATCTCTCGACGGCATTTGCCTTTCCCACCTTTCTCGCTGAGGCTTTGTGAAAAGGGGAGGGCGGTGGCTTGGATTTGAAGGGCCGAAGAAGAGGCCGTTTTCCCATCAGCTGAAGGGCGGGAGGGGGGGCTGAAAACCACACTCAGAGGAGTTTTGAGTCTTCCTTTCACCCCAGGGCTGGTTTCCGAGCGTGTCCATCCCGAAAACCTCAGGTGTGCTCCGAAACCAGGTTGCCCCCTCCTTTTTAAAAACAGCCGCCGTTTTCTTAGCCCGCTCTTCCTAGCTGGGGATAGCCTGGCGACCACAGCTCTTAGGGAGAACCTCAAACCATCTTTCAAAGCTCTTCGTGCCTAACAAGACATTTCCTCCACATCTGGTTTCCATTCAGAAAACGGCTCACTTACAGCCCGGCGTGTTGAGCGCTTTAATTTTATTTTATTTCCCACCCACCCCTCCGGAGGCACCTCGCAGGAATTGAGCTGATTTCTCAGTGGCTGGTACCCATCTTTAGCTTGCGATGCTCCTCTCCTGCAATTCCTTCCCGGGGGGGGGGGATTTGATTGAGCTCTGATCCTCTGCCAGTTGCACGGTACCCAAGGGTAGATCAGCAGCTGGATTAAATCAGAGGGATGCTCTGAACCTTTACAAAAGGGAGCACCGGTGAATCTATCTTTCTCTGCTTCCGGGATACAAATGATGCTTGCTGTTAAGAGCGTGTGGATTCGAGGCCCCGGTGGAAGCCCAATGAAATAATGGTGTTTGTGTGTGCCGAGCGTGGGTTGCTTAATTGAATAAGCCACATTGGTTTGATTTGCATGACTTTCGAGGCCCCCACACAGACAGGAAAAAAAAAACCAACCCCACATTGTTTTTATTCGTTCAACTGCTCTTCTGGGAGCCGAAGACCGCAACTCATAAAGTTGCCGAGGCTGAGAATCGCCGATAAACCACACACCTCTAAAGAGAAATGCGGCGTGTTGTGGGTTTTAGGTTTGCGCAGGTGTGTGGTTCAGCACAAATCTTCTGCTTGTGGGGAGCCCGTTATTAAAGCAAACCCGTTAAGGTGCCATAATTATACGTGCGCTGTGAGAAGCGGAAGAAAAACGTTAATAGATTGTTTTCATCCATGCATTCTGATCCACATTCCTCTTGGGAAATCCTCTTGAGCTAGTTTGGTCTAATGATTAAGGCACAAGGCTGGAAAGCAGAGGACCCTGAGTTCAAGTTCCACCTTTGCGGTGAAAGCCAGCCGGGCGGCTTTGGGCCAATCACCAGGAGACGGTGAGTTCTAGTCCTGCCGTGGGCACGAAAGCCTGCCGGGTGACTGGGCCAGCTGCAACCCACTTGGAAGGGAACACGTTGGATACGTTTGCCGACTTTGACTTATTTGTAAAAATAATGGAAGGCGGGCAGATCAATAGGCGAAGTGGATCTTTTTCTGCAGTTCTTCTCCAAGAATGTGGCTGGGTTGCATCCCTTGCTGTGTCCGTTCCCTATTTTAGGGATTTCTCCCCCCCCCCCCGGTCTTTTGTGAGTCTGTGTGTTTTTCTTTTTTTCCTCTACGCCCTACATATTTATGTTTTGCAGGATGTTATTTAGCCACCGTGGCTGGAAGGGACTGGCAGCGCGAGCAGATGTTGCCTTTGGAGGGCTGGTGCCAGATCTGTCCGTGCCAGTCCTTTGTGGGGCCTGGACTTTTGGGTGTTGTGTTGGCCTTTGTCCCAGCCTCTCTCCTGTAACCCACAGGGATTCATCCCCCCCCTTGCCGAGAGAAACCCACAGGTTCAAAGCATCCCTCTTTCCTTCCATTTCCCCAAAATAGCCTCAGTGTTACGGGATATTATAAGCTGCTTTTAATCCAAGCCCAGGGCCTGCCGCACGGGAAGTGGGCGGCGTTGCCAAGCCGTTGCATCACCGCCTGGGCACGCTTCCCCTCCTCCCCACTGCCCCGCGGGCCTTGGGGTCACTGTGGGAAACTCCCTTCTGCCCCGATGACCTTGGAGTCAGCTTAGCCTAGTTGCCGGGTCGGTTATCCGAGCCAGTGCTTGACGCTGTCCACTTGGCACTTGGGCAGAGGGGGTTTTTCCCCCCACCCTCTCCCCAAAGCTGTTTCCTGGTTCTTTAGCTCTGCTCTTGTCCCTTGCTAGTTCTTTGCGAGGCAGGGGATCCCAGCCCCCCCCCCTTCCTGGCTTTGCTCAAAGTCTCCTTTTGATCCCTTCCCCGGTTGGGTTACGTGCTGTACCGACCGAAGCGCTCGTCGGCAGGGTTAGGGGGATGCGTCCAAGGCTGGGACCACCTGTTCTGAATTCTGGCCCATAGGGTGGGGGAGAGCCTGGCAGAAACGTCTCTTTCCCAGCCGATTGCCTGAGTTTGATTGACTAAATAGATGTCTCCCAGCGCTTCCTATGAGGTAAGGCCCACCGGGAACTAACTTCGAGCTGAGTTTATTAATTTATACACGAGAGATCCCAAAACTAGATATCTGTGCTGTGCACAAGAGAGAGGCAGTGCCAGGAGTAGTCTTAATAGGGTAAAAATAGATTATTGAATGTGTGTGTGTGTGTGTGTGTGTGTGTGTAGGCAGGGAGAGAGATAGAGAGATAGAGGAAGGAAAGAAAAATAGCTGAAGGGGGAAGGAAGGAAGGAAGGAAGGAAGGAAGTCACTTTTTCCGGTGCCTCTGTCAACTTCAGACGGTCGCTAAACGAGGACTCCCTGTGTGTGGACCTCAGCTCTCAAAATTCCCCAGCCAGGAACGGCTTGGGAAGAACCCCTGCTCTAAAGCACAGAAGTGCTTGTTTTTGCAACAGTGCAACTGACACAAGAGAAGGTTGTGTTGCCTTCCAAGAATAGTTGTTGTGGTGGTGGTGGTGGTTGAGAGGGATCTTTTGAGGAATCAATTTGACGTTGTCTCCGGATGGCAAGCCAAAGTCACACAAGAGCCCTCCCTTGTGGTGCAAACACACTTGTGTCCTGGCCTTTCTCATTAGCTTGTTTTGGACACTCTCTTCGCCCCCTCCTTTGCGGCTCATTGTGTCGTTGGCAAAGGGACAATTTCGGCCCTGCGAAGGGCCTGAATGAATGCTTTGCACAAGAGTGTGGAGATCGGGCTGTGGGGGTGGAGGAGAGGAGGGCAGCAGAGTCCGCCCCCTCCCACTCCATTTACAACAAAGGCTTGTGCTTCTCTGGACGTCCAAATGTTGTGTAGACGCCGGGCTGTGTTCCGCCTGCCTTTCCAAAGCGGGCTTTGATGAACTGGGATAGGATACCAGCGGCTCTTTTGATCCTCCCGGGGCAGAGATGGCCAAAATGCCAAACAAGAATTTGCAACCTGCTCGGCTCTGCCAAGCTATGCCTAGCATGCAAAAAGCATTTTCCCCCCCCCTGGCGGCTCTTTCCTTACTGTTTAAATGGCCGCGAGGAAGAAACGCTGCCCCCTGGTGGCTGTGGCGAAGGAGATGAAGGCAGGCAAACCAGATCCGTCGTCTTGTTCCCCCCCCCCCGGCTGAAGTTGGTTTGTGGCAGCTGGATCGGTTTTATAAACCTTCTTAAGATTCTTGAGCTGGCTTGAGACGTCACACTAAGCCAGGGTGGATGGGCTTTTGTCCCATTTTTTCAAGACTGGGCTCCTCCTAAGGCCGGGGTCTTCAAACTTGGCCCCTTTGATGACTTGTGGACTTCAGCCCCGCGTGCCTGCTGGCTGAGGGATTCTGGGAGTTGAAGTCCGCAAGTCGTCAGAGGGGCCGAGTTCGAAGACCCCCTGTCCGGAGGGGGTTAGTTGATTTTTGGGGAAAGGAACACGCTACCCAAATCCGATGTAAAAAGCTGATCCCGCAGAGGCAACAGATCCCAAAGTGCTTACTTGAGATATTAAGGAATCAAATGAGATGTTGCTTCTGCTCTGTGTTCGAGCAGATCAAGGAAGTCTATCGCAGAACAAGAGAATGAGAGAACTGGAAGGGACCTTGGAGGTCTTCTAGTCCAACCCCCTTCCCAAGCAGAAGACCTCACACCATCGCAGTCAAATGGTTGTCCAGTCTCTTCTTCAAAGCCTCCAGTGACGAAGCACCCACAACTTCTGGGGCAAGCTGTTCCACTGGTTGATTGTTCTCACTGTCAGGAAATTTTCTCCTGAGTTCTCTCCTTGATTTGTTCCCATCCGTTGCTTCCCTGTCTTGCTCTCTGGTGCTTTAGAAAATAAGTTGAACCCCCTTGTCTATATGTGACTGCCTCAGATATTGAACACTCTTCTCACGTCAGCCCTAGTCCTTCTTTTGACTAGACTAAGACAATTCCTGCAACCGTCCTTGCGACCGTTTTGCCATGGCTGTTAAGCGGATCAGTTGAGTCATCTGGTTGTTAAGCGAAACCGGCTTCTCCGTTTGCTTGTCGGGAACGGTCTCGAGAAGGTTGCGGCTGTGGCAAAAAAAAAAAAAGGTCGCAAAACGGGGCCAAAACTCACTAGCGACTGCCTTGTGAGGCGAGGGCAATTTTGGGCTGAGTTGCGGTCGTACGTTGAGGACTGTGCCAAAGTAGCATTCCTGCCAAAGGGTTGCTTTTGCCAACTCTGCTTGGGTTTTGAGCCTCTGAGTGACCACTAGGGGGCAGCATCGTCCAGCGGAAGGGAAACAGTTTTGAGCCTCCGAATGGCCACTTGGGGGCAGCATCGTCCAGTGGAAGGGAAACAGTTTTGAGACTCCGAATGGCCACTTGGGGGCAGCATCGTCCAGCGGAAGGGAAAGACGGATGCTGCTTGCTTGTTTGCTAAGCTCTGCACCCTTAGCCTCTCTTTGATGACTTGTTGGGACTTGAGATCAGGTTGTGTGTTTTTCTTTTGTGGTGTGTGTGTGTGTTTCTGTAAAAAAAAAGGGGGGGGCCGTTTGCCTTCTTCCCTGCAAAACGAGATTCTCGATGGCTAAAGAGAACGTTTTTTAAAAGATGCTGACCCGGCAGTTTTGCAGCCCAGAGGCACGCTTTCAAAATACTCCTACCGCCCCAGTGATGGATAATTCACCTTTAATCATCAGCATCCTCATAATCGAGAATCAATCAGCCATCTAACATGAAACAAGGTAGGCAGCCAGCAATAAATAAAAACACCACAGGAAAATAGAGGTCGAAAGATAATAAGAAAATAGTGTGAATCCTGATGCCCCAGCGGAATAAAGTTATCAGATTTTTTTTTTTTTTTTGAGACGGAGGTGGTAGCAATACTTGGCACCCCTAAAACGGATTAAGGCCTGCTAAGGAGGCGTGGGATTGGGGCCAAGCTTGACCTGCAAACCATTTAAAGAGACAGGTCCTTGCTGGGAACATTGGGATTTCACTTTGACCACAAACAAAACATTGCTGCTTTTCTTCGATGAGTTATAGCCATGTCTCTCCTGCCTTTGCCTGATGTGTCAAAGGCAGCCTGAATGTTAAACCTCTTAAATTTCCTGAGAATGAAGCAGCTGGACCTGGCTCTCCTCTCCATCCTTCCTACCTTGGTTTTTTTTCCCCCTGGCATCTCCAGGTGGGCTTGCCTCAGAGGTCCAGATGCCCCACCCCACCCCTCAACTCTGTTACCTTCTTGCAAAATTCCCAGGTCCAGATTTGTCACCATCCTAAAGCTAAGGAGAAATTTCCTGACAGTTAGAACAATTAACCAGTGGAACGGCTGGCCTCCAGAAATCGTGGTGCTCCAAACGTTGTGTTGTGTTTTTTTTTAAAGAAGAGACTGTACAGTCACTTGTCTGAAATGGTTAGGCCTAGTGTCTCCCCCTTGAGCAGGGGGTTGGACTAGAAGACCTCCAAAGTCCCTCCCAACTCTTTTTTTTTAATTGAAAAGTTTTACAGTGCATGTTTTAAAATTCCCCCCCAACCCTCCCCTCCCCGACTTCCCAGAGCTGAATACAGGGTATAAACTTACAAACTTAAGCTAAAATATGAAACATTAAATTCTATCGCACTTTAACTCTCCGTAAACATAACCATATTACTAACAAATAACAAATAACTTAATAATGCATCGTATAAAACCACTACTTATTCAAATGCTAAATGAATTTTTTAGTCCCATATTTATTCTGAATATATTCGATCCATCTTCTCCCCTCCCAACTCTTGTTATTCTGTGAAGTCCTGGTGGTCTCCCCAATTTTTTTTTATTAGGATGTATTATATTCCTTGGATGTCATGGTCATTGCTCCTGACTGTTCTTTTCAGCGAATCTTCTCCCAAGTCGCCCAGAGTCCCAGTTTTGAAGTGGGCAGCCTTTTATCCTACTATTTAAATAAAACAAACAACTTGCCAATTTCCTTCAATTAGCAGCTAATGGGAGAAGCCACAGCTGTCTTGCAGGATACTGTAGTGTATAACGTCCACTTTAGGGATTTTATTTGATTTTATTTGATTGCCCCAGAGCCGGAGGGGTGGAAGAAATGCTTGAACTGGGGGTTCCCCGGAGAGATTTTAGGTCAGGAACCCATTAGCAGCGCTGTGCTTTTAAGGAGATTGTTTTTAAACATTCAGATTTGGTGGGATCAGAGAAGGGAGAGAAGGGAAAGACTTGGTCAAAAAAACTGTCCTCTTCCATACTACCCCGAGAGGCACATCTCCGTTTATTGGGATATTTTATTTGCCTTGCTCCTTCGGTGGTGTGGTGGTGGAGGACAGCTTGCAAGCCACACTTCATAAAAACGGCATTAGCACAAAGCCTCAGCCGTAAAAAGTGGCTTATAAAAGAGTTGTGAAAATAAATATGTGTTGAGTCTCTGCCTAAACCCCTAATAAAGAGGGGACTTACTTCAGCTCCAGTACAATTTATTCCACCAAAGGGCCCCGTCTTGGGAAAAACTCCACAGGGAATTGATTTTAACAATATTTGTGGAAGGGCCAGCAAGATTTCTCCTCTGCTTCTTTTTCTTTCTTTCTTTCTTTCTTTCTTTCTTTCTTTCTTTCTTTCTTTCTTTCTTTCTTTCTTTCTTTCTTTCTTTCTTTCTCTTTTTCTTTCTTTCTCTTTCTCTCTCTCTCTTTCCTTCCTTCCTTCCTTCCTTCCTTCCTTTCCTTCCTCCCTCCTCCTCCTCCTCCTCCTCCTCCTCCTCCTCCTCCTCCTCCTCCTTCTTCTTCTGGCATAGGAATATTCCCGTTTGGAAAACTTGGGGATGTTTGTGAGAAAGATACCGAATAACGCAAATCTTTCCCTCTTCTCCTCTCTTTCTCCGCCTTTTCAGCGTCGCCTCTCCAAACCGTGGAATTAAATCTATGTGTAGCGTCAATCGTTGGAAAGCATGCTCCTAATTCGGGTTAGAATCGGGAACGGGAATTGTGTTTTTCAAGATATGCCTACGACCCAGCAGGATTGTGGGGAACGCTTTCAAATAGGCATTTGATGTAAAGAGGCAGGTCGATGTGCAAGGCGGTTTGTTTTTGGAAACACAGAGGTTATTGTGCCGAGAGAGGCCGAGAACAAATCTTCCATTCTGTCACCTCAAATGGTACCGTCTACTCTTTACCCCCCCCTCTCTCCTTTGTTCCGAGGTCTTAAGAAAGAATCCGGGTCAGTTGCAAAACGGGATGACCCCATTTAATCAGTTCCATCCTATCCCCTTTTAAAATGATTTAAGCCCAGCTTTGTGACTGTCTCCATAGGCCAGATGTGCATCCCATTGTCTCCAGCTGGAGCAGGGGTGTCTAATCTTGGGCAGCTTGAAGACTTGTGGACTTCAACTCCCAGAATTCCCCAGCCCCTGAAGTAGAGAATCAATAGAGACTCAATAGAGGGCCTTATGTAGCCTTATATAGCCAAAGGATCTCAGGAATCTGACGTATGCAAATAAGAACAACAACAACAGCAACAACAATCATATAATTAATTCCATCCTTGTTTAGCGGGTGCAGTTGGCGCCGGCAACTCCGTCATTAAGCAAAGCGCCGAGTATGTGGAACCACGATAGGTTTACCATCTTAGTTCAGCTATGCTTTGCTTTGCAAAAGTTACAATTGCGAGGATTGGTTGCAAATAGGCAGGTTGTGGTGTTGACCTCCAGAGGGCGTCTGGAGTGTGGGGAAAAAAATCTCCCGTCGAAACGCCTTGCTCTACAACTCCGTTTGAGCAAATGGAGGCACGGAAAGAAAGAAAGAAAGAAAGAAAGAAAGAAAGAAAGAAAGAAAGAAAGAAAGAAAGAAAAAGAGAGAGAGAGAGAGAAAGAAAGAAAGAAAGAAAGAAAGAAAGAGAAAGAGAGAGAGAAAGAAAAAGAAAGAAAGAAAGAAAGAAAGAAAGAAAAAAAGAAAGAAAGAAAGAAAGAAAGAGAAAGAGAGAGAGAAAGAAAAAGAAAGAAAGAAAGAGAAAGAAAGAAAGAAAGAAAGAAAGAAAGAAAGAAAGAAAGAAAGAAAGAAAGAAAGAAAGACATTCACACGACACAGACTTAATATGTGCAGCCCACAGCCCCGAGGAAAGGGAAGTCTTCTTGGAGGGACTGCGTATGTGTATGGGTTTCAAAATGGAGCTTCTGGGCTCAGGGGCAGTCTATCCTTTTATCTTCCATGCACGCAAAAGATAAATGCAGAAATGTCGCTTTTTTTGACCCAGCAGGAGCTGGGGGGGTTGGCGGGGGCGAGGGTGGGGGGAGCACATTCCTGTCTGGTGTCCTGGGTTTGCATTGTTTCTGGTTGCAAGTGTATTGTTTGCCTCTTTTGCTCCCTCCCTCCCTCCCCTCCCCTCCCCTTCCCTTTCAATTCTTTTTTTTTCCCCTGGGTGAACCCAAAGGCTGGGAAATTTAAGGCTTTGGGATTCCACCCAGCCTTCCCAAGAGACTTAGCAACTTTGAAGTCTTGGGCCTTATCAGCTGAGAAAGAGAGCTTTTTGGTTTAAAGCCCTTCCCTTTTGGTCTTGGGGAGGTGGGGGGTGGTGGTAATATTTCACTGGAGAATCCCAGCCCCTTTTCCAACTATTTTTGTTTACTGTTAAAGGCTAACTTTTTGTCTGTTCTAGAGTTTGATTGACAGGAGCTCTGTGGTCCAAAAACACTAAATCTCTTCCAAATTTCTCTTAAAGAGGTTCTCTACAAATAGGTCTTTTCTCCTCCTCCTCCTCCTCCTCCTCCTCCTCCTCCTGGATTAATTTCCCATAATGCCCTGGGGGAATGCATTGCATGATCATCCATACCCATTAGAGGAAACAACAGCGGGAGGCATTGGGATCTGTATTTTGGGGAGCTGCCAAAATTAATATTCATAAAAATAGTAGTAGCAGTAGCAGCAGCAGCAGTAGTAGTAGTAGTAGTAGTAGTAGTAGTAGTAGTAAGGTTTAAATATCTTCAACAAGAGTCATTTCCAGATGCCCCAGCCAGATGAGAAATAATGGGCAATTAGAAGGAGAAGGCGAGGCCTTTTCCGCTATTGCCCTGGCTTGTTTCATAAAAATCGTACAATTATGGGAAGGTCCACAAAGCCGGCTAGTCCGACGTGCAGGGAAATCAATTTGAACGTCAAAGACGGCAAAGCCACCATCTCTGTACGTGGACGCTTCTTCTGCTGGTCCTCTCTTTCTGCTCTCTCTCTTTCTGTCCTATTTCTGTTTGGAAGTAGCAAGTAGCAGCTTTTCGAGCCTCCCAACCTGGAATTGAAAGAAAAAAAAAGAGGCTGTGGGTAGACCAGGCCGCCTGTGTCCGGATGCGATCGTTGGATTCTTGCAGCCTCTTGACATCAGGAGCATCACAAATCAGTCTGAAACCAGGGAAAAAGGAATCTCATTTCTGCTTCGCGGGCAGGGAAGCCAGGGGGAATCTGGAATTGATAGCTGGCTTCTTCTGAAGGCATCTCTGGATACTTCCCAGGTCCCGTCGTCATCACGTCTCGCCGCGCCTCTTTTGTCCAACGTCAGGATTCAGTCAAAACTGCTTCTCTTCCAAAGACTTTTGGGAAGCACAGGACTCTTGAGTCAAAGACACGCTTTTGGGGGTATTGGTCTTTTAAGAGAGAAGAAGGAGAAGAAGAAGGAGGAGGAGGAGGAGAAGAAGAAGAAGGAGGAGAAGAGGAGAAGAAAAGAAGA
>NC_139530.1:3210132-3257632 GCF_947247035.1 Vipera ursinii | reverse complement strand
CGTTGCCCAGGTCCAGATCCTGTCTACATGCAGTTGCTCAGATCACCCCACTTTAGGGGTTTTGTTTGTGTGTGTGTGTGTGTGTTGTGGAGGGGGGGGGTGTCGCTTAGAACCCTCGCAAGAAAAGAAGTGAAATATCTCTTGAGCCAAACAAGAGTCCTGGTGGTTTCTTGGCTGGGTCGAGTCGGTTTTTCTCGGCAACAGTGGAAGGATTTGCTGCTAAACACACACACACACACACACACACACACACACACACACGTTTGTTTCTTTCCCAACTTCCATTTTCACTCGCAGCGCGGTAGCTTCCCATTCAAGGACTCGGCAACGTTCATGAGCCTTGTTGTGATCACGCCAGAGGTGTCTTCTCCCACCGTGGCTACTTTGGATTGCCCGTGTGAATGGACTGCATTTTACATCATATTAGATGAACCGTCAAAGGGGAAAAGAGTCCTTTAGATGATTGGGGCCCCACATTGTCTCGTGCTAAGGTTGAATTCGGGGACCGTATCGCAAGCCACCCTCTCCAAAGGAAGGCGTTCCTTTAAAAAAGCCTCCTTGCGCCCAGCGGTTTCCATGTCCGCCCTCCGGGATTCTCTTGCGACGTCTAAAGGGGGTGCTTCAAATTTTGCCTGCCTAGTTTTTTTGTCCACCATTTATTTATTTAAACGCATTAGCCACCTGGCCTCCTCGTGCACCCCTGTTGCGTTGGTTGGAAGCCTTTCGTGTGCACTCTGAAAGGATTGAATGAAAGGCGGTCTCCGTCGGAACCCCCGGTTTGCCAATCAGCCAAACCGGGGTTTGATGGATCACTGTCCCGGGAAGTGCAATAGCTAATAAATAGTTTGATTTGCCTTGGAGTCAGAAAGGGGCTTAATGAATTGACTCGCCCCCTTCCTGACCTCTGCTGGTTCAGGAAAAGATGTGTCTTCTAAGAGGAACTACACTAACCTGAAATCCATGTGTCTCCCTTGACTTCTAATTTTACCACGAGACCTTCATCGTCACAGAAAATTTTCTTTCCTGGGCACGAAAGTTGAATAGTCTCATTCTAGAGGCACGTGTGCGTGTGTCTCTGTCTTGGTATCCTTCCTTCTGGGAAGGCATTAATTCCAGATTGCTTTGCCTGGGCGAAAAAGAGGGGGATGTATTTCTCCAATGCAGCTCAGGATGAACTCAAGCGCGTCTGCTTCAAATTTGTCCCAAACAATACACCATTTGGAAGTAGGCAAGATCAGAACATTATCCAGGGAAGCAACAGGCAGCCTCGCTCAGGGCAAAAGAAAAACTTTTGAGCAGTTCTCAAAAGTTCCCCCTGAGGTCTTCAGAGGCCAATTGTATGAAGGATTTATAACGTATAATTCTCCGTATAATTCTCTGTTAACAAGGGGGGCGGGGAAAAAAAACAGTTCAGGGGCTACAAATGTCTTCTCCTATTTACGCCTCCATTTTTTTCCCTTTTGTTTTGTAGATAAACCAGTGAATTACTTCCCGCAGCCTGTGCCCCAGGATGGTAAGTTGTAAAAAAATATATATATTTCAGATCTGACTAACATTTGGCTTTCCTACCTGCCAGAAGGCTGGGGAAATGTCTACGCGAAACAGCTCCCTAACTCTTGACCCAGCCAGCTAGCTCGCTGACACTTCTAAATACAGAAGTGTAATTTCAGTTTAATTTTATCACAAGTTTTTTTTTCCCCGCAAACAAAAGCCAGAAGGAAAAAAAAAAGATAAGTAAGCGCGCAGAGCAATCTTCCTTATTTTCTGCTGTGGCTTCCCTGCCAGAACCTTGGTGCTAACATTTCATAGAAAACACACAGATGCAACCATTCTGCCTCATTTTGCCGTCCCACAGATTGATTAATTATTTCCAGGAATTGTAACCTTACGCAAGGCATGCAAATAATCTCTGATTCAGATTAGTATAGGAGATGGGCTCATCTGATTTATCAAAACGGGGCGGGGTGGTGTGTGTGTGTGTGTGTGGAAAGGGCATTGAAGAGGTCCTCAAATCCTCCCAAGTTAGTGGAATTAGTTTGGAGACAACTGCCGTGATTTACTGATGCACCTCGACTTTACAACCATTTTCTTCAGCGAGTGTACGAAGTCACAAGGCCACTGAAAAAATTGACTTCTAGCTGGCGATCCTGGTGTGTGTGTGTGTGTTTGTGTGTGTGTGTCCCACGATCACCATTTGGGGCTTTCCCAGCCATTGAGCAAAAAAGTCAGCGGGGGAGGCAGAATTTTATAAACACACACACACACACACACACACACACACACACACACACACACAGAGTCATCGAATGCTCTATATATACAAGGGGGGTTGTGGGAATGCTCTGCAAATAAATCTCAGGTGTGTGTGTGTGTGTGTGCATGCGTGCATGCCTGCCTATCCCTGTCCTAAATATAACACACACACACACACACACACACACACACACACACACACAAACCGGGGGGATGCTCTCATGAGGAAGAGGCAGAATAAAACCTAAATGGAAGAACTTTGCAGAGCTGGAATGGCATTTAAGCCTGGAATGTGGGTGCAGCCTAACTAAGTTTAATTCCAATGTCTTCTAAATATTATCCCCTTTTGAAAACTGCGTAGCCCAATGTGGACGCTGGAGAGGCGTAATCCCCAGATCATTCCGCTCGTTGCTGTTGAGGCAGCCCACAAATGTAGACTACATATTTCATTTGAATTCACTGCCATCTCCAAGCAAACCCACCCGGTGTGCGGATAATGTGCCCGCGGTTTGCATCCATTCAGCTTTTCCCCTGGATCATGATACATATCGGTGGCTCTAGACAATTGCTTCCAGATGCACATTGAACTGGCGAGGAATTGTCAATGGGCTCCCCTGAATGAAAGGTAATCCGTGTGGTTTTTTCCGAGACCCACCCCACGTTGCACCTGCCTCTGAGCTTTGTAAGGAGAAAGGGTGGAGGACGTGACACCTACGATTAAAAAAACCCCACAAAATAAAGGCAGGCAGGGGTGAAGAGTTAACTCTCAGTCCGGAGTGACTTCAAAGAGTGGGGGAAGAATTCAGAGGCAGCGCGTTCCCATTTCCCTCTAGGAAGGTTTATTTTCAGTCTGGCATCCCCTGGTGGTCCCCTGTCCAAAGACACCAGGTGTGTTGCAACTCTTGGACAGCACTGAGGAGAAACCTCACAGCCTAATTGGTCCCAAAAGCCCAGCGTGTGAGGCTCAAAATTGCCTTCAAAATTCAGAGCTGTGTATCTTTTTGGAGACTCTGCTTCTGTGGCTTGGTTTTCATCTAGGTGATCTTGGTTGATCCAAATTGAGGAGCAAGTCCAACGGGTTTGGCAAGAGTTTCCACTTGAGATCTGAAGAAGCTTTGGTTGAGCAAGGCTTATATTTGTTCTCTGCAGGAGTCTGGAAAACTCTCCTTTAAACTGACTGCTCGGGATTGGCAAAGCTTTAGAAGTCTTTCCAGGCTATCCTGTTCCACGCCAGCCTTGTCTCCTCCCCAGAGCAATAAACAGGACATTTATTTAATTACACTAATTGTTTCTCTCCCATCCATCATGACTATGGGCCGTGGAGGAGAACTGACATATCTTTCTACACCTCTTAATAAAGGCTAAGGGTTAGAGGAGGAAGGGGACTTGGGAAGTTATGGACGGAGGCAGGGCAAACAGATTTTGCTGGCTTTCAAGAATCTTATCATGGACTTAATATAACAAATACAGTGTGTGTGTGTGTGTGTGTGTGTGTGTGTGTGTGTGTGTGTGTGTGTGTGTGTGTGTTTCCCCAGGGGAAAAAAAGAACTTGTTTTTTCTTCTACATCAAAACACCCTTGCTGTCAAGCCACTTTTAAGGAGCAGCAATTAACGATTTGCCAGTTCTTCTTTGTTGGAGATTTAAAAAAAAAGTGATTAATCTATCACTGGGCATTGCGTTTAAAAATATCAGTGAAGGTAGGTGTAGCTTGCTTCTTGCTGGCGCTGTGAAATACTAATAAAGCAAGCTTCGCCACATGACATAATCCGTCGAAAGAGACAACTGGCGTATTTTTCTTCTGAGAAACAACGGCGGGAGTTTCTGTTCCATCCTTCTTGTGGCTTGAAAATGGTAGCCAGTAGGCTGCGTAAAATGGGGATTTGACCTTAAATGTTGGTTGTTGGTGGAGCGTCCATCTTTCCATCATTTCTTGGAAGCCTGTTCTCCGAACAATGAGATTCCCTCGGATTGTGGGTGGTAAAACCTGTAAAAAGAGGTTTGTTAACAAGGACACCTGAGTTTTTAATAGTTGGAAGGCTGGGACTGAATAGCGAAAGGCAAACGAGTGGTTTGAATGGGCTGCTTGTGACGGGGCAGACCCTGGGCTGTAAAGGGTTGATCTTGATTAATTTATCAAATTTCTCCACCGCCTATCCCATTTGCGTGTCTCTGAGGAAGCGGTAACAAGATATAACAGCTATGGTTAAAGAACAACAATGTCAAAAACCAGATTTAGGGACAATTGCAATGGTCGAAGGCAGAGGGAGCACCTTCAGCCCACCAACCACCCCCGGGGGGAGGGCATGACAGCCCCAGACCCCTGGACCAGTTGGCAGAGCCAGCCCTTAACCCTCTTCTGGAAGAGTGATGGGTCCAAGGGTGGGGGCTCTCTTCCTAGACTCTGTCAATCAAAATTCTTTAACCAATGGGGTGGGGGTCCATTATGTGCTCACCCTCCCTGTCCATGCCAATGAAATCTGGGAGAAGACAGTTCCATAGACAGATAGATAGATAGATAGATAGATAGATAGATAGATAGATAGATAGATAGATAGATAGATAGATAGAGAGATGGTAGATAGATAGACAGATAGACCAACAGATAGACAGATAGATCAGGTAGATGATAGATGATAAAAGGATAGATAAGATATGAGAGACATAGATAGATGAGATGATAGACAGGCAGACAGATATAGATGTTAGATAATGAGATAAAGAGACATAGAAGATGATAGATAGGATAGATAGATAGATAGATAGATAGATAGATAGATAGATAGATAGATAGGCAGGCAGGCAGGCAGGCAGGCAGGCAGACAGACAGACAGATAACCTTTATTGTCATTTTTTTACTGTGGGCACAATGGCACACATTTAAAACACACTGTATACAACGTATGTATAGACCTACACCCTTGCATATAAGTAGCATATAAATATTATTCACTGTCAGATAACCTGACCTCCTGCCCCCAAAGGCTTTAAAGATAATACAGGTAACCTCAACTTAACAACCTTTTTTTTAATGGCCATTCAAAGTTACAACAGGATTGGGGAAAAAGTGACTCGATTCAGAGCAGTTCATTTAATGACGGTTCAAAGTTACAACGGGGCCGAGGACTCCCTGTCCTCCGTTCTCACACTTACGACCGTTGCAGCATCCCCATGGCCAGGGGATCAAACAACCCACCCCACCCCCGGGTGGGGCTTGGCAAACCGGCGTGCCGAGAGTGCCACCTGCGGCCTTCCTTAGGGAGCTTCTGATGAGCAAAGCCGATGGGGGCGGGGGGAAAGCCAGATCCGTTTAGTGACGGCTTGATTCACTTAACCACGCTCGCGATTCGCTTAACAGCCACGGCAAAAAAAAAAAGGGTGTGCGTGTCAAAAACGGGTCGCGACTCGCTGCAACAACGGCCTTGCTTAGCACAATTGCGTTCATTAACTCCAGGACTAACCAACACCTGAAATTGGACCGTGCTGAGCTTTGTTTAGTTTTAATTTAATTTCATTTAATTTAACTTTATTTTTTTTTAAAAAAGAGGTTTTTGGGAGAGCTGGATCAGGACAGCAGGGTGATGGGAGGGGGTGCCCTGAGCTTAAAACAGCCCCCCCCGCCCTCAAATCCACGCAGCTTTTCCTGTTTTTAACTTATCTGGATTCAAAAGCTCCACCTAGGATCACCTAGGAGTTGGCTTCTTCCATCTGGCCACCTTGGCCATTTCTCTTCCTCTCCAACTTGGCAAACCTCGGAGTCATTAGCGTCAGGTTAACCAAGCCGGTCCGGTGGGGGATGAGTAACTCCCCTCCCCATCTTTTCAGGTAACCAAGGGCAACGAGGTACCACATTCCCATGAAAGACCTTTTTATAATTGGGGCTGAGGCTGGGTTTCTCTCCCCCCCCCCTGCTTTTTTCCCCTTCCCAGAAATGAAGGGAGAGAGGGACTTTTAAGAGACAGCCGACGGAGGTATTTAGCAGAAGGAAAGAAGAGTTCTCAACTTGAAAAGATTTGGGATGGATGGTTTTGCTTCTTTATACTGATGTCAGGAGGTGGAGTTTCATTTTTTGCTTTTATGCTGGGATTTCATATATCTTCATTTAGTACACACACACACACACACACACACACACACACACACACACACACACAGCCCTTAGAGAGCTCGGTGATGGTTTTCAAGTAAATAAATGAATCTGGTTTTGACACCCTCTTCTTCCGTTACGGAGGAATCTTTGGAAATTTGAGTTGGGTTAAGAAAGGAGAGAGGCGGCATGGACGATGGATTCTAGATCTACCTAGATCTCGGTAGCCTACGTGGTCTACCCTTTAGGGATGTTGTAAGCCCGGAAGGAAGTTGCAAACCTTCCTGTGGAGGGCAAAAGGCCTGAGTAATAAAGAAAGACTCCTTGTTCCCCCCACAAAAAAAAATAATAATAATTGTGGGCATCCGTAACTCCTTAAGAAACGCTTTTGTGGCAAGCTGTTTAATCTTGAAAAAACGGTTCTTCTTCTTTCCCGTCTGTCTCTCTCTCTCTCACACTCTCGCCCGCCTCACCCGCTCTCCCATTTCCCCAGCAGCTCCGAAATGAGAAATGAGAGCTTCAGATATATATGGGTCATGAACACAAGACTGAAACACACACGCGCGCACGCACACACACACAAATCGAGCAGACGTTTGCAAGTGAAGCCATCCTCTGGGGCCATCACGGAATGCCTCTCCTAATCAGGCCCTGGGGGCTTCGGGCGAGCTCAGAGGGGTGACAGGTTTCAAGTTGCTGAATTGGGGGTGGGGGGGTGGGGGGGTTTGGTGGTGGAGGGGATACAGCCAAAGAAGAAAACACGGCTGGTCCCGCGCGGGAGTCTTGCCCAATGGCAGCGGAGCACCTCTTTTAAGGCCCGAGGCCATCAATCAGCCGGACCCGTTTTATTTGGCTGCCTGCTTGTTTATCTACTCTGCCCAGGCATTATTAATGGGGCCTGTGCGATGATGAGTTCCCAGCCCTTCACACCCGGGTGGGCCATTCCTCCGAGGCTGCCATAAATCGGAGGTTTTGCGAAGAAGAAGAACTCGTGGCAGCCCAGGTCCTTTGGAAAAGAAGCGGGTTGCTGGGATCCTGAAGGATCCCCCCTGCTCCTGTTTCCAGAGGATGCCTCCTGGATTGACGTGGGGTGCAGGCGTCGACTACTTCCAAAGCGGGATTTTATTGTGCGCAAACCCCTCAAATGGGAGGCGTGGCTTTCTCTTAGGGTACCTGCGCAAGGACTGGTGCAAACCCCCTCTCCGCGGGGCACCAGTTGAGCAGGTGTGCATCAGTGGACACTAAATTCCTTTTGATGGATTGCGATGCACGGCCAAAACGAAACACGTTTTATGACTTAAGTACACGGGGAGCGCGAGCGTTTGGTGTTCAGTTCCAAAAAGATCAAGGTAGCTGCAGATTTTGCAATGCTCTCTCTCTCTCTCTCTCTCTCTCTCTCTCTCTCTCTCTCTCTCTCTCTCTCTCTCTCTGCCAATTAGCAGATTAGAAGGGAGAAGGTGTATATTTTTGCAGCAATGACTTGGGGGGGGGGCACCTGCGGTGACGGCAGTAGTTTGGCACAGAAAGCAAATGCCTGTTCTTTTTAGAGTTTGATGGGTAAGGTTGGCATCCCTGTTCAATATGGAGCAGAACGTTGGATTTGAACTGAAAGGATATTTTTTTTAAAAAAAAAACAAACAACAGAGGCTGTATATCATTGTTGCAGCTGAAATTGGCCCTGACAAAGTGTCTCCTCTAGTTTGAAAAGCAAAGGAGGAGAATTAGTCCCCGTTTTTCTTAACCTTGGCAACTTGAAAGAGGGGTGGACTTCAGCTCCCAGAATTCCCCGACCAGCCTGGCTGCCTGGGGATTCTGGGAGTTGGAAGTCCCACACCTCTTAAAGTTAAGCAACACTGGTCCATCATCTTACCGTTTGCGTTTCCTTTTCAACTGGAGTCGCTTCCTTGGCTAAAGGTCACCCTGTCTGCAGTGGCAGGCCCATGGTTGGGGGCAACTGTCCAGCGTCCCCCCCCCATGGCTAAAGCAAATAAAACACAGCTGCCTTCTGGGGATGTGATGACATTAGGTTTGCACAAAGCCCCCTAAAATAGAAAGCCTCCATAATTAAAACTGAGGTTAAAATTATCCAACTGTGCCGCTTGATGTTAATCCTTGATTAACTTCCGGCACGGTTTTGCCACGAGCTCTTTACAAGAGGGAAAAACCCTGGCCTTATCTCTGCAGTGTTGTCATAGAAATATCTTTATCCTTTATCCGTGTTGCCTAAAGATGTCAGGGTCTCGGATTAATCTTCCCTTCATTTCTCTAGCGCCTCGTCCATCTTTCTCCACGCACGACCAGCCCAAGGAAACGAAACCTGGTTACTTTCTTCCCTTTTGCCTGTCCGTTGTTCAGCAGCTCACTAAGAAAGCCTCAGTTGACATAACTTGGCCTCCTTTTTAATCCGGACAATGTAGGCAGTCCTCAGTTTACGACCGCAAACGAAACCCAAGATCTCTGTTGCTGGGCGAGACAGTGGGTAAGTGAATTTCGCCCCGTTTTACCACCTTCCCCGCCACGACTGTTAAGTGAATCACGGCAGTTATGAAGTCAGCAACGCGGTCGCGAAGTGACCCTTGAAACCTGGAGGCTGAATTACGAATCGCATCATTTAAGGCATCCAGTGGAGGCACGAAAGAACAACACTAGACCAGTCCAAGCTCAGCATCTTGTCTGGCTTAGGGGGTGTGGTGTGTCGGTCTTCCGCAATTGTTCCCTTCCTAGGACTCTTCCATGCAGCCTCGCCCGCTCAGCACAGTTCTACGTGGTGGTCAACCACTACCACAGGGACGTTGTCGAGGGTGCGCAACGCACAGGAACAGTGTCTGTGCTTTTCCGGAAATAAAGCCGCTTGGATGTGGAGGAAGCTTTTGAGGACGGAGCTTGAGAAAGCGGTGGAGAGGCAGACAGGCTTGGCAGAACCAGGACCCTGGAGAGCTCATTCCTGGCAGTTCAAGGACCGGTGGGTTTTCTTGCTTCGGCAATTGCAGCCACAGGAGGAAGCTTGTCGGGCCGATACGACCCCCTTACTGCAGGGCTCTTCAAACGTGGCAACTTTTAAGACTTGTGGACTTCAACTCCCAGAATCCCTCAGCCGGCCCTCGGGGCTCTCTGGAGCAGAGAGAGGAGAGTGTGCGTCTCTCTCCCACTGGGGCTAAAGGAGCTGCCTCTTATTTATCATCAAAGCCACCAAATTTGTTGCGGGGGAAACTCACCCAGGTGGACTTCGTAGCCCCACGGGACAGATCCCTATCAGGGTGGATCAATTTCCAGACTCCCACCTTCGGGGCAGCCAGCAGCCAGATGCCCGAAAAGCCGCGGGGACCTTTGTGTGCATCCATCTAAAATGTGGCAAGGGCGGAAGACCGTTGTGGGTGTCCTCCCCCAAGCGGGTGGCTTCATGCTGCCCTCCTCTTTCGCCAGTAGCGATTGGCAAGATTGGCCCACGTGAAATTAAAGAAAGAACCAGCGAGCAAGGAGACAGAAAAAAAAGCACGCATCCTTTTGAAATAATACCGCTAATTCTCATTTTGCACAGCCTTCCTTTAAGAAATGGTTGGATCTTGCTCTTTCCTCCTCAGAAACCGCACCAATTAGGGCGGATTGTGTGTTTCCATTAGCCCAGGCGATGGGGAACAGGGCAGCAGCTGAGTAGCCTTTTGTCGTGGTTAGTTTCCAGACTGATCAAGATTCAGGAGACCCCGGTTGCCCCCCACAGCTAGCTGTGAGCTTTTTTGTTATTAGCAAATAGAAGCTGCCTCCCTGCTGGATTTGCAGGAAAGAAAATGAAAAAAAAAAAGCTTGCAGAAAATCTCCGCGAGGATACGGTGGTTTGAAGTAGGAAGTAGCTCATTTGTTGAAGTTCTTCTATTCCACCCCGCTCTTTTCCATAAATCACGTGGAAGAAGACTCTCATGAGAAGCGGGATGGGAAAGGGGTTTAAGCAGCTGCCAAAGAGTTCGCCATCTCAGCCCCCCCATTTTTGTATCCCCTTCTCTTGGGATACCAAGCCTTGAACTCACTCATTTGCTTCCCTAACCCAAGATATCCACACTGGGAGATCAAAACAAGGACCAAGTCCCTTCCTTACTCGCTGTGTGAAAAGTTTGGCATAGTCAGAAACCTCCTTACACTCTTTCACTGGGGATTATCCTCTAGGCCAGCGTTTCCCAACCTTAGGAACTTGAAGATGCGTGGACTTCAACTCCCAGAATTCCCCAGCCAGCTATGCTGGCTGGGGAATTCTGGGAGTTGAAGTCCACGCATCTTCAAGTTCCTAAGGTTGGGAAACGCTGCTCTAGGCAGGCTGATATTGTTTGTTCGGTAACGTCTTACTCCGAGAGACTTGGTCTAATCAAGCGCTTAGGGTTTTGTTTTGTTTTTTGCGTAGGACATTGGGGGCGGGATATGGACGGAAATCCACCGAAATAAATAAAATATTCCCGCCTAATAAGCAGCGGGTATCTTTTGAAGCCTAAACGGATTAGCCGGTTGCGTTATTAGCTTTATCAAGAGGTTATCCAGGGGGGGTTCTGCTTAATTATGGATCTTCCCTGCCTGCGGTTAATGGAGGCATTAAAAAGAGGCAGTTTCACTCCGTTGAAGAGTTCTTTTCCTTGGCTCCTTCTAAAGCGGCTTACTGAAGAGTAGTTTGCCTTTAACTTTCCAGGACTCCATGCTGGCATAGCCCAAGGTGGCGTTTTACAGTTCAGCAGGCTCTGGGGGGGGGGGGGCTGACCGCAAGGCAGTGCCTCATTTTCCCTTTTGCGTGAAATCTTTCCCCAAAGGCTTGAAATGTGCGTCCTTTTTCCAAGCCTGGTTGAACAGTGAGTGCAATTCGTAAAAAGAGAGAGAGAGAGAGAGAGAGAGAGAGAGAGGAGGGAGGGAGGGAGGGAGGGAGGAAAAAAAATCCTGGTTCTTTTAGGAAATTAGCTGCAGGGTGACCTATGGCCTGTGAGGTCGTAGAAGAGGAACAGAGGCATGATTTTCCCTGCCGTGGTCTCCTGTTCCTGCGCTGTCTGCGGGATCAGGGTTTCAACAAAGGCGAGAAAGCCTCTCTCTTCTGATCTTCTGGCCCCGGAGCCCAAGTCTCATTTCATCCCAGTGACCCAATCTATTTTGGACATCCAGGACCTGAGAGAAAGGGAGGACACCCACAGATGGACATTCCATCTCCGGGCGCTGCATCGCCGTTACAGAATCTGCTACGGCAAGGTTGCCCAACGTCCCCTCTTGAAAGTCTTCCAGGAGGACGAAATCACGGAGACACACAACCGCGGAGTTTGAAGGGGCCACTGAGAACATCTCAACCCCAGTCTTAGGGGTGGACTCGGAGTCCCAGAGTCCCTCAGCCAGCCAGGAATACTGGGAGTTGAAGTCCACTTATCTTAAATTGCAACGGCACTTAGGCTTCTGTACCAGCCCCGTAGTATTTCACCAGCATTCTCTGGGCCGGTCGCAACATCAGCATGTTGACAACCCCCCCCCCCCCAGCAACAATCTGGGTCCTCATTTTACCGACTTCAGAAGGACGGAAGGCTGAGCGAAGTCCCTTAAAACATAGCGGCTGGGGAATTCTGGGAAGTCTACCCATCTTTTTTTTAAAAAAACAAAAACCAGTGATTTTAACCAACTCAGTGTACTGTGCCTGGAATTTTTCCTTTATCTCCCCACCCTTGAGTGAAGGGAACTGCAAACCACCTTCCCTCGGGTGTGGATTTTGACGGTTCCTTGGGAAAGAAGCCTTGAATTCAAGAACTCATTATCTGCCTTGCTTACCCAGCCCATCCTTGATCAAACGAGTTGTCTCTGGAGGCCTTACTCTCCTTCCTTCCTCCCTTCCTTCCTTCCTTCCTTCCTTCCTTCCTTCCTTCCTTCCTTCCTTCTATCCCTTCCTCTCCCTCCCTCCCTTCCATTCTTTCCTTCCTTCTATTCCTCCCTCCCTCCCTGCCTTCCTTCCTGCCTGCCTGCCTGCCTTCTCTCCTGCCTTCATCTCCTCCTCTCCAGAAGCCATAAAAAAGCCAGACGAAGCTTTCCTCCCCTCCGAGGATGCTAAAAAAGGATGTATTTCCCCACTACCTACCTGCTCTGCAGCCCTAATGCAAGGGGACCTTTACGAGCAGGAGAACCTTTAATGGCTATTAACCTCAGGTTAAGTGGCGAGAGAGTCTTTGGCCTTGCTTTGCCGCTCCCAGCCTTTCCGCACCTCGCTTTTCTTCAAAGCCACGGAGACACCCCCCCTACTTATAGAAAAGAGAATCAATGCCAGGCCTTCTTCCCTTCCATGTGCGCCCTCCTGCACAGCCTTTCATAATAATAATAATAATAATAATAATAATAATAATAATAATAATAATAATAATAATAATAATAATAATGATGATGATGAAAGAAGAAGAAGAAGAAGAAGAAGAAGAAGAAGAAGAAGAAGAAGAAGAAGAAGAAGAAGAAGAAGAAGAAGAAGTTGGAAGGGACCTTGGAGGTCATCTAGTCCAACCCCCTGCTCAGGCAGGAAACCCTATACCATTTCAGACAAAGGGCTGTCCAGTCTCTTCTTAAAAACCTCCAGTGTTGGAGCAGTCACCGCTTCTGGAGGCAGGTGGTTCCACTGGTTAGTTGTTCCAACTGTCAGGAAGTTTCTCCTGAGTTCTAGGTTGCTTCTCTCCTTGACTAGTTTCCATCCGTTGCTTCTTGTCCTGGGCCCAGTGATATATTTGCACGGTGATATATACCCAGCAGGGAAAAGCTACTAGCTCCCAGGCTCAGGCAGAGGCAATTAAGGAGGCAAATGCAAGAGGCAGAGGCCGAGAGAGCCGTTATTAGCATCTCCGAGAAAGATTCCTCTCCTCTAGCTCTGATGGAGAGCCGCTTGTCTGAATGGAGGGGGTTATTCCCTCCCTACCTACTTCTTCTCTCCCATCTCCACAATAATCTTGACTCGGAGGCGAGAGCCCTTCAGTCTTAGGGCCTCTTTTCAACCTTTTTTCAGGTTGATTGTTGAAAAAGGAGCAGGGAAGTTAAACATAGCTCTCCCGCGGTTGGTGGGGGATTTGTGCAGTAGCAACAACGACGACGACGACGAAAAAATCCCTACTGGTGATAACTTATTAGCCGCGATGTGTGATGTCTTCAAAGTATAGATAGAAGCAGCAGCAGCTCTCTATTGGCTTTTATCTCCTCTGCCGCCTGGGTTTGGCAAGAAAGCTGTAACAGCCTTTGGGGGAAGGTGTTTTTCCATCTTCCGTTCAGGAAAATTAGGGAGGCGAAAAAACAAACCAACAACAACCACAACAACAAAAAAACAACAACAACCCCCACCCCACTTGGGATCTGGACTTCTCATGAGAATTCAGCAACCTCTCCCGTCTTCTTTCTTTCTTGTTCCGCTGCCTGGCTGCTTCTGCATGTGCATAATTCGGCTTGCTTACTTTCCTCCTCCGTCTTAGGATCTGTGCAACTGGAGGAAGTAGCACAGGCCACCTTTTACAAGGCAGAGTTCACGGGATCTCGGGATCCTAGGCTCGGGAGAGACCGTGGAGATCTTCTAGTCCAACCTCCTTGCCCACGTCAGGGGGAATCATTGAAAACCTCCCGCAGTGATGCTCCGATGTCTTTTGTAGAAACCACCTTGGGGTGGGTCCCTAAATTGAGTTCTTCCTCTGGGTCCCCATCAGCGTTTGACTAGTTAAAGGGATCCTCCGTATTTCGGAGCAGGCTATCCCTCCACGCCAGGCAACGGCGAAGGAGCCAGAGAGAAGAACCGTAGCTTCCATCCCCAACTTCGTCTCTTGTTAGAAAACTGGAGACATTGTTGAAAGGCAGGTACGGTGCCTTCCAAGCGTCTGGAGACTTCGGCTTCCTAAATAAAGGCTCAGCCTGGCAAGTAACTAAAGTGAAGATTTATCGGGATCGAGAGAAATCTTACTCTTATCGTAATGAGCGTCCTCAGCCCCTTCCTAATAGTCCTGTCTTAGAGACTCTTCCTGATAAATGAAGGCCAGGCACCTACTTGCAAATATGAGATGTGTAAAAAAAAATTAAAATACTTTACACGGTCAAGTCGGGATGGAGCATCCCGGCCCTCGGCTTCTCCCGGGGTCTAGAAAGAGACGGTCCATCTAGTTCTCAAAGGAAAGAAATTGGTCAGAGGCATCGGAGCCACGTTTGGTGGCCTCGCCAGCCACCGCCAAAACATCCCAGGCCAGTCTTTCCACGGCACGGTGGAAATGTTAACAGCTGCTCCCAATTCTGCTCTTTCTGCCCCACAGGCCCCCCCTCCTCCTCTCCCCCCCCCAGGAGAGGCAGCCAAAGGGCCCAGCTGGGGCTGCCTCTTGAGGACAACCGATACCCAGGTCCAAATTCAGGAAATGGAAGCAATCTCAGCTTGGGCATCGCTGCCATGTTGCTGGCTCAAACGCAGCCAGCACAAAGAGAGAAGAACAAAGAGATGCCCTTTGCCTGACTGCGCAGGGAGGGGGGGGCTCTCAACCCCAGACCCCCCCAGTTCTCTTTAATTCCTCCCCCCCATAAAAAGGACACCAAGGTCCATCCAAGCTTTGAAGGCTGGGTTATTTCTGTGCTCCGCAATCCCAGCCCTGCTGGGGTAAGGGGGGGGCCATCAATGGCCGGGACCAGCTGTTCGGTCCCCAGGTCACTTCCACTCTCTCGCCCCCTGCCGGTGCCCCCATCTGTCCCCTTCTGGTACCATTTGTTCTATAGTGGCACTCTAAACACCCCCCCCGGTTTTTTTTTCTTCTTTTGCCATGGTAACACGGCACAGAGCTGACGTGCTTCCGAGAGGCAGAAGGCTAGGATTGTTTTCTTGAGCAAAGGGCCATTTTTCCATCAGGAAGGGCAGCAAAGAACGGGTTCCCACGGAGCAAGCCTCCCTCGGTGACATTTGACCCCGCCACACACACACACACACACACACACACACACACCCGGCCCTGTCCGTCGTCTCTTTCCCTTTGCTTAGCTTCCACGTCAGCATCCGTGGCATCCTCTGATCTTTAAGGAAGCTCAAAATGGAAGCCATCGCCTTCCAGATTTGCTGACGGTCCAACGTGGGCCGTGTCCCTCCTCCGGCGCAGGAGAACTCAAATTTGTTACCGTTATCCTTTTAAATTAGGCCTGGAAGAGTTTCTAGGAGGAATGGAATATTCTAGTTTAAGGGTGGGGGGGGGGGAAAGAGGCCCAGCGCAGCCTAGCAAGAATTTCAGAAGGACCTGGGGAACTCCCCAGAAATAATATTGGAACAAAAACGATGGCCACACGACCTGTTTCCAAAAGAAACACTGGACAGCTTGAAGGGCTGAATATGGAATCCGATGCTTGGGCAAATGTTGGATTTGCGCCTAGGAGAATCCCTTGAAACGTCTTGTCTGTTTAATTCGGGGTTGTGTGGATGGCAGCATCTCTTCAAAAGATCTGGAGCAGAGAGAGAGGCTTTCTCCATCTCCTGGCTCTTTGACTAGGAGAAGCCAATTGGGGCAAATATTGCCAATTTGTGGAACGGTCTCCGCACCCATACACATTGGGTGGATCCCACATCTTTCTGATCCAAACTCTCTTGTGGGCCGGTCACAATTCCTGGGCGAGCTGAGGCTGGGTGGATGGGGAGGTCCAGGTGTGTAAGCCAGAAAGAGCAGCTGGGGCAGATGATTTGGCAACTGTCAACTGATCCAATTTGTGAACTGATTCCGACAGTAAAACGTGGACTCCTGCAGTTCTCCTCCTTCGGCCAGATTCTGCTGGGGGGGGGGAAGGGGTGGGCCCGCGCTCAGGTTCAATGGACTTCCGTATTCCCAAGCAGTTTGGACCCCAGCCCAAAGTCGGCAGAAAGAGAGGAACGCTGCTATTTCTTTGCTCGCTTCGCACTTCCCCTGCCCTCCCCTCCCCGGTGCCTTTTAATTTAAAAGCTGTATTTCTTAATGTGTGTCACGCTGCCATTCCCTCTGCCTCTGTTTCCCCCTGTTGCGGAGAGTTCCTTCAGGGCAAATTCCTCCTCCCAATTGAATTTTATTTCCAGAAGCAAGGGGTGGGAGGCAGTGTGGAGAGGGCGGGGGTGGCAAAGGCAGGGCGGATCAGCGCTGGCTACGAAAGGGAAGCTTAACCACTACCGGCTCAGTTGCACCTTCCCCTTTCCCATAGCTTTCCCTTCCCCAGTTTTTCCCTCAAACCCGCCCCCCCCACGCACACTCTTTTCTGCCTCTCCTGCGGATTAATGCTGATGATCTAGCCAGCCAGTCCATCAACCAATTTCCCCACACACACACACACAACCCTTGGCGTCCTTGTTGCAACACAGAATTATGACAAATGGCTGAACACGGCAGGACATCTGGGTGATTGTGAGCGGTGATTTGGACTCAACCCTGCAGCCATGAGCAGCTTGGGCAAGCCAGTTTTGCTGCCAAGAAATCCATCAAGTCCAAATTGAGCTGCTTTTGGAACTAGCTTAGACTTCGGGCTTTTCTTAAGTTCCTAACGTTCACCATCAAAATGCGCTGGGGTTTGTTTTTTTTTCCCCCTTGCCACAGCCAGCTCATCCGATCCTTCTTCTCTGTGGTCCCAGGAAACATCCTTAAATATTTTAAGGTAAAAGGTAAAGGTTCCCCCGCACACGCGTGCTAGTCGTTTCCGACTCTAGGGGCCGGTGCTCATCTCCGTTTCAAAGCCGAAGAGCCAGCGCTTGTCCGAGGACGTCTCCGTGGTCACGTGGCCGGCATGACTAGACACCAAAGGTGCACGGAACGCTGTTCCCTTCCCACCGGAGCGGTCCCTATTTTTCTACTTGCGTTTTTACGTGCTTTCGAACTGCTAGGTTGGCAGAAGCTGGGACGAGTAACAGGCGCTCACTCTGCTACGCGGCACTCAGGATTCGACCCGCCAAACTGCCGACCTTCTGATCGACAAGCTCAGCGTCCTGGAACAGACAAGTGGAGAGGTGAGGCCGGTTGGTGACTAAGAGAGATGGAGTTGTAAGTGAAGAAGACTGCTGGTGGAGATGGGTTCGCTCCGGACGCCTCTGCCTTGCGGAAGCCTCAAACGAGTAAAAGAAGCTTTCTTCCAATACGGCACCTGACAATGAAGGGCTGGAGCTGCAGCAATACGAGATTCCTTGGAATCAATACTTGGAAAACAGCCTTATCGGTCTTGATATTAAATAAATGCAAAGGCCACCCTCACCGCAACTTCATCACAAGTTGTCTTGGGACTCCTGTGCATTAATAAGTAATGCATGCTAGGGTTTTTTTTTCTTTCCCCAGTAATCTTTAAAAGAGCCAATCCATCCATGTGGGAGCCTCCTAGGATAGTTGATGGACTCAAATTACGGAGATGTCCCAGATTTTTATTTCCTTAGGTGCCTAAAGGGAACATTCAAGCCGTTTTCGAACCGTGCCTCCTTCCAGTGTAAAAAGGAAAGTCCTTGATCAATGACTTGCCTCCAGATGTGGTGAATGCTCCAACACTGGAGGTTTTTAAGAAGAGACTGGACGGCCGTTTGTCTGAAATGGAATAGGGTTTCCTGCCTGAGCAGGGGGTTGGACTAGATGACCTCCAAGGTCCCTTCCAACTTTTATTATTATTATTATAAGCTATACTGACATGCTGCCTTTTCCCCAAACTAGCTGAAGCGAGGACATTTTAGTTAATGAGATACTTTCTCAAGCAAGAGGGCTATTAAAGTCAGGAAGGAGAGCTGAAGGATTAAATGCGTCTGGGAAAAGCTCGCTCAAACGGGGGTCTCTCCGTTGTCAGTCCAGCTGTCAGAGCAACAGACTGTTTTACTGCTTTGCAAATAGTAGAGGTTTTGGGGTTTTTTCCCCCTCATCCCTGCCGAATTAACCCGAGTCTGCCTTTTGAAACTCGGCACGCTCTGAATTGGGAGACTTTTGTCCCTTTGCCAAATCCACCTGAGATACAAGTTCTTTTCTTGATTTCACCGTCTTTAGCGACCATTTGAAATGGCAACCGCATTGCAAAAAGGGGACTTCCCACCGCTTTCCAAGCACTTAAACGAGAGTTTACAGCATCCCCACGGTCAGGTGATCAAAATTTTAAGTCGCTTGGCGACTGACTCGTATTTAGGACCGGTTGCGCTGTGTCCCGGGGGGGGGGGGAAATAACGCGATCCCCTTTTGCGGCCTTCTGGCAAGCAAAGTCAATGGGGAAGCCGGACTCATTCCGCCGTGTGTTTCTAATTTCCCAAGGGAAGTGATTCACTGATTAACTGCGGGGAGAAAGGTCGTTAAATGGGGGGCAAGGCTCGCGTCACCAGTGTCTCGCTGAGCCACAGAAATTTTGGCCTCCCGCGGTGCTCGTAAGTCAAGGACTGCCTGTTATCAATCTCTCAGATTCATAGCAAGGGGGAGGGGGGGAGCCCAATGCCGGCATCCGAAGGTTCGAAGCAGGGAAGACCGAGGCTGATGTCTCCTGTGATCTGTATTTGCTTTCCCAAGCCTTCTCCTCTGTTTCAAATCAGGCAGTCTCCTGCTGTTCCCCTGAAGCTTGGGAAAACTCGGTGGGGACCCTCATCCATCCTGGCACCAGCCTGGGGTGATGCAATTAATATTGATGGAAGGGATGGAGGGGCTGGTGGGGAGGAGGAGGAGGAGGGGCCGAGCACCGAGACCGCCAGTCGGATCGGTGGCCTCGCGTATCTCCATAGCAACAGGCACTTCGGCTTCATGCAGAATTGATATCGGCTTTTCTCCCCTCCCCATCGCTAGTTCCCGGCATCCCGTGGTGATTTAAATATATAATACTTGAGAGATGCCCTTTTGCAAAAACTCTCTGGAGGAATAAGGTTCCACCAGCCTTGAGGCCTCTCCACCCTTCGGCTTTGATCTGGGGATGTAAATCTTGGGCACGCAGACCCAAAAGCTGGGTGGGGGAACCTGGACCCCCTTTATTTAGCCTTGCAATGTTTTCTCCAGTCTAAGCAGAATCCCGGGGACGATGGAATTTAAGGACGGAAAATTGACCATGGAGAATTACGTTCTTGATTGAGGCTGAATGAAGAGGAGAAGTGGGGAGCCAAATTCCTGAACACACACACACACACACACACCGATGATAAGAAACCGTGTTTTCTAGTTCCGGCACGCTAGAGGCCTAAGGACCCCTTATGTCGGATACCACAACCTCATTTAGATATGGGGAGTAAGTAAAGATATAGTTGCATTGTCCCATCAAGGAACACACCCCCTCCCCTCCCCTCCAAAAATGGAGCTTCATTCAGTCTTAATTCCGATGGAAGCAAATATTTGCAGCTCAGGGTTTGTTTCTTGCCGATGTTTCATTAATTTAATTTTTTAATTAACTTTTTTTAAAAAAAAATTTAATCCCATTTATATCCCGCCCTACTCCGAAGACTCAGGGCGGCTTACAATTTAAAGCACAAATCAATGTGCTTAGCAATGTGCTTAGCATTACCCAATTCTCAGCGGTGCACCGGTGACGTCGCCTAGTTTGGTAATGAAACGTCTGCAAGAAAACAACGGAGCTCAGAGTGCAGCAAGGACCCTCTAGTTTTGCATCCGTTTTGGGCATTTCTTTCGAAATTAACAGCAATCATATTGTAACTGTCTTCCCCCCCCTTCCCTCCCCCCTTCTTCCTGCATGATACGAGGTTATCTTAGGACAGCCTCCTCTCCCAATGTGGGCTGTATTAAAAAGGAAAGGAGAAAAAAAAAACTCTTTGGTGTTGGGAAACATTTTCACACCTCAAGTGAAAATACAAAATAGCATCCCGGACTTGAGCTATTATAAACACTTAACATTTAAAACAAAAAAACAAGAAAGCAGTCCTCCACAACACATAGAAAGGTGTTCTTTGCATATGTTGAGGAGGGCCACTGAAATATTGTTTTTCACGGTCGTTATTTTCCAGCGGAGTTTGAGAATCGTAAGTTTGACCCAGGATGTTCCTCTTGGAGATCCAAAGTCCCAGACACAAATGTGGTTTCCCAACAACTTTTGCAATCAACTTAAATCTTGCGATAAATGTACCCATTTTGTAGCTCTCTGTGATACAGGCTTTTTTTCCCTCCCCCCTCGCCCCCCAAACCCCCAAACTTCTGGGGGGGCCCAGTAGGCTGGTGAAAGCCTTTTCCTGCCCAAAATACTCTTTGGTTATCTCTTCGAAGTCGCGTTTTGAGGCAGGCGAATCCGACGGAAGCTCTGGGCTCGAACAAGTGTTCATTTTTCCAGCTCAACGCTCCGGCGTTCGCAGGCTTTTAAAAAGATACGGAGCTAGGTAAATCCTACACTACTGTTTCCCACCTGGGAGCTTTAATCGCCTTTCCCGCTGTGTTTTTCTGATTGTTTCTCTTCCCCAGCGTGAGTTGGCGAGGGACACGTACGTGTGTGTGTGTGTGTGGCAATGTGTACAGGCGTGATCCGGAGCGGCTAAGACGTGAGCAAGCGCCGGCTTGGAAGGCAAGAGGCCTGGAGTTCCAATGGTTGGATCTGGAGGGCACTCGGCGCATGCTCGAAGGGACTGTTTCCTCCTCCTTTTCCATGAGTGCCGAGGAAGTGCGCCGAGCAAGCCTCTGCACTCACCCAGTAATTGGTTTTCATGCCCAAGCAGCTGCCGGCAGGTTTCTGCAACTCGCCTCTGGATTTTCAACACTTATTTTCTGGCGGGGAAACCGCCTTGGCTCTCCCAGATCTTGCCAATCTGAGAAAATGTTTGTTTCTGCTGTATTTTCTGTTGTCATGGCTCGGTACGAGGAGAAACCGCTATCGGGCTATTTCAGTAAGCTTACTTCTCTGTAAATGCATTGTGCCATTCTTGGGCAGCCAGGATTTTATACACAGTCCAGATGAGAAATTGGGACTTCTGTTTTGGGATGGGGCTTGCCCAGTTCCCAATCTGATTCAGACTATGGTCAGAAGTTGTATAGGTCTCCTGTGAGAGGAGGGGGTTGGACTAGATGACCTCCAAGATTCCTTCCGAATCTGTGACCAATCTTCCTAACTGCAGAAGTTTTCGCTACCGTTATTCTCAACTCTCCAGATATTTCCGTTAAGGCTGGACTTGATTTTACTTTACCACATTTCTGTTACGGTGTGGGAGAGACATCCAATCTCTCCTCTCCCACCGTGATTTCTTTTCTTAGACTTATTTGTACTTTTTTTTATTTATAGGCTGCCCAGATGCTCCGTTCTGGCTGTTTTGCTTGTGTTACTAAGTGTTTTTGTCTGTGCGGTGGGGCGGTGGGGGCTGAGATTTCCACGGGTCATTCTGCTTCACCAAGGCAGTTGCTTTGGAAAGCCGTGGAGAGTCACATCCTCAAAAGTTTGTAGGATGGGTGGACTCTGTGACGTCTGACCACAGTTGAGGCAGCCAGCCTGAAGAGCAGCCCATTTTGCCAACTGATGAGTGGTGAAGAGTTCCAAGGAATGACCCCCGGTGTCCATCTCATTTTTGTTTTTCCTCTTTGACATATCGTCTGTAAGAGATGACCAGGCTGAGCCCGAAGGAGGGGTCAAACGTGTCATAAGTCATGAATCCCTGCGCACTCACGAGAGATCTAAGTCCAGCCCATCTTGAACGCCTTCTTAATTCCTGCTCATTTCCCTTGACCGTTAGTAGATCAGATTCTTGTAGAGAGCTGAAGCTCGCAACAAATCTCATCGGAACTGCCTGATTTCCTAATTTGCCCAGCGCTTGGCATCTTCTTTTTGCCTTCCTTCCTTTCTCTTTGATCCTCTAGTCCAGCCTTCCTGAGCGACTGAAGCTAGGTGGACTTCAACTCCCAGAATTCCCCAGCTGTCGCGGCCATTGTCCAAAAACTCCACACATTTCAAAGTTGCCCAAGGAACTGGCAGCCATCCTCTGCTCCAATCCCCTTCTCTGTGCATCTCTGACAGATGGCCGTCCAGCCTCTCCCGTCTGTTCCCTGCCAACAAGGGTGCCTGAGGTGGTATTTGTATATTCCTAAGCAGTTGGCCGATTGCTCGACATTGATTTATTGGTTCACCAAGTAGGGGAAGAAGTAATTAATTAGGGGGTAGGGGAAATGGCACTCTTAAGCATGCATTTGATTGCTGAAATGAGTTGGGTGTTGCTAAGTCACTCGGACCAGGAGTCATTTTGAGGAAGGGGTCTGGGCAAAAATTCCCCCACCAGGGATGCTCCTGGACTGTGAAGTTCATCCTGTAAGCTGCAGTCGTTTCAGAGAAATGCAGTGGATGGGCTGTACAGACGCTAAGCCCTGCTGTGTTTAGGCGGCGAGCATTAACCCCGTCGCCAAGTGCACACTTACTGGACCAGCTCTTGCCATCCAGATCGAATCTCGGGAGGTTAAAAATCAAGGAGCGTCCATCTCCGTTGACTTCATCAAGAGGCGACGGGCGATCCCCTTTCCAGAAGTCTTCGGTGAACAGCTGGACAGGCCCCTTCTCAGATGCCAACCATCTGCCCCGCGTTGCCTTCCAGACAGGTTGAATTCCAGCTCCCATGATGCCCAGCCAGCAAAGCTCAACTCTTGCCTTCGCAAGCCTTTTTTTTTTTTTTTGGACCGCCAAAGAAAACTCTCTCCAACTTCAAAGAAGCAACGATTCGAAACTCAAGTCGCATGACGCCAACCTGCTGCTTGGGTGGTGGTGGTGGGGGGCAGAACATCACCAGTGGTTAGGGATGATGTGCGCTGAAGGAATTCAGCCCCACGTTGTCGGTTTCTTCTCTATCATGCATGGGGGGGGGGGAGAAGAGAGAGCCTGGTGCTTCCCTGCCACCCCGAGATAAGATTTCATTTCATAAAAGTTAATAAATCTAAGAAGAACACTTGTGCCTTTAATGGCTCGCCTGCAGTTTTGCTATTTAATCAGGAATCATCGCCTGCCTTTATTACGACGGGGATCCCTAGATCATTTCGTGAAGCTTGGAAGATTCCCACCTCTGCTCCGCCAATTTCGAGCCCTCTCCCATCGAAGCAAAGTAAGTGGGACAATTCTCCAGGGCCGTAATTTAATTTAAGCGAGCATCGGGCTCCTCCTGAGCGACTCACTTCCTTGCCTGCACTTCTGGGACGATATATGGGGGCTACGATAACCTTTCTCTTAAAACTCTTGCCTGGGGTAATGTGGGGCTTGCTTGGGGTAAAACTGGCTTTGCGGAAGACTGGGCAGAAGGTGCCACGAGGGACCATGCTAGTCCTTATCGTTAAAGAGGGACATTGGGGCGATGAAGACGTGGTGGTCTCTTCTGCACCTTCCCTGTCTTGCTAAAACGTGGGGTGGGCAAGAGGGTGGCGATCAATATTTATGGAACCATCTGGTGTTGACCACGGCATATGGAAGATTGCCGCTTGGAAAGGAACGGAAATAAATAATAAACAGAATGAATTAATACATTAGAGGGAAGGAGAAGAGATGATGCATGTGGGGGAAGCGAAGAGAAAGGGGTGGGAGGTAATGAAACGGGAGTGAGGATGGAAAGCGTTGCGGGGATGGATTTGATCAAGACCCAAAAAGAAGCAAAGAGGTTGGCTTCGTTAGGAAGGCAAGGGCTAAACCTTGGGAAATAGGGACTGATGTTGTTCAGATGGTTACGGCTGCGTACGAAAGTAGGTCTGACGATAGGAGTTCGTTGGGAGATGACCAGGCTGAGCCCAAGGGATGGAGGGGGTCAAACGTGCCATCGGTCGCGAGTCCCTTCACACCCATAAGAGATCTAACTCCATCCCACCTTGAATTCCACGGACTCTTTTATCTACCACCAACTTGTTTGGACCGTTTAGTTAGTTCAGATTCTTGTAGAGAGCTTAAGCTTGCAATAAATCTTTATACCTTTATACCCCGACACTTGACAAATTCGTAGGCTATGGATAGTTGCACGATGCCGTCTTGTGAGTGGGGATAGTTGGGGGGCAAAGGGATGATTTTTTTTCACGGCTGTGTGTGTGCATAATATTCTTAACTAATAGGATATTCCTCCCAGAGCTGGACATGGATGGGTAGGGATGGTGGAAACAGTTGGGCTGTTTGGAGAGCAAGCGAAGAAGGAGAATGACTCCTCCAAATGTCTAAGGAGGAACCTGGGAGAGGAGTGGAAAGCGGGAGTAGCCTAAAATCCCTATGTAGTTACAAAAGAACTAAAGATCACATGACCCTGGGACACTGCAACCGTCATAAATATGAGTCAGTCGCCAAGCATCCGAATTTCGATCATGTGACCAATGGGGATGCTGCAGTGGTCGTTAAGTGTGAGAAATGGTCCTAAGTCATTTTTTTTTCAGTGCTGTTATAACTTCAAACCATCCCTAAGTAAACTGTTGTAAGTTGAGGACTATCTGTAGTAAGATAAATCATCACCTGTCCATGTTTTCTCTGTTGTTATTTTTTCATATCTCTCTCTCTCTCTCTCTCTCTCTTTCTCTTTCTCTCTCTCTCTCTCTCTCTTTCTCTCTCTCTCTCTCTCTCTCTCTCTCTCTCCCCACACAGACACACACAGAGAAAAGTTGGTATAGGTATTCAAATTTAGAAAGACAGACTAGAATGATAATTAAGCAAGTTAATTAACTCATTGCACAGATTGCGCGCCATAGCAGCGGGCTGCCCGCTGTGTCCAGTCTGCTTCTGGCTTTCTAGGAATCTTGGGTTTGTTCCTACTTGCAGAAAATAGGCAACTATTTTGGCCTGCTTTCAAAACCTCAGTGCAAAGTTCAGACAGCCGGTGAGGGCCCGGATCCCTTTTTCAGCACCCTCTTGCTTGAGAAGGACGAAGGTCAAGATCCAGAAATGGGGAAGAGTAAATCAGATTTCACCCTTCCTGTCGAGAAATTCAAAAGTTTGGTTTAGCATCTTCCATGAATCTTAAGGGACACGGTAGCTCAGTGGGTTAAGATGCTGAGTTTGTCGATCAGATGTTCAGCAGTTTGGCGGGTCGAATCCCGAGTGCCGCGTAACAGAGTGAGCGCCTGTTACGTGTCCCAGCTTCTGCCAACCTAGCAGTTTGAAAGCACGTAAAAACGCAAGTAGAAAAATAGGGACCACTACGGTGGGAAGGGAACAGCGTTCCGTGCGCCTTTGGCATCTAGTCATGACCACGGAGACGTCCTCGGACAAGCACTGGCTCTTCGGCTTTGAAACGGAGATGAGCACCGGCCCCTAGAGTTGGAAACGACTGGCACGCATGTGCGGGGGAACCTTTACCTTTACCTTTATGAATCTTATCAGGGGCTGTAAACTGGATGTCCGGTTCTGGACACAGCAAATGAGGACGGACTGTGTTAAATTTGAGCAGGTCCCAAGGAGCTTTTCTGAGATGTAAAAGAGCTGGAAAGGTATATATTTTGACCAGAGAAGTCTGCAGAAAGTCACAAATATCGGAAGAGCTGTTGTGGAGAAGCTAGGGCAGAATTATGCAGTCATCCCAGAAGCCAGAATGAGAAACAAGTGGGTTGACGTTATGAGGAAGTAGAACTTGGTAGAACATCAGAAGGTATGTCCAGCGGTTCCATAATGGAGGGGGCAATCTCGGAAAGTGGGGGACTCCTGCGGTTTGTGTGTACGTGTTTGTGTATGTTTGTGTGTGTGTGTTCAACAGAGATTTGTTTCCATTTGTCAGAGATTCTATAGGAATGGATTCCTTCACCGGGCAAGGAGTTGGGACTAAATGTTCTCCAGGGACTCCATTCTACAATTTTAGAAGCAATTTCTAGTTGGGCTTCTGGATGAAGAAGTTCCTGGGGTGGGTGGGGAGAAAAATTGTCAGATTTGACCCGATAGCGGGGAATCTTTTCTTCACTGAGGACAGGCTGGACAACCTTCCATTGGGGATGGCCTAGTGGTGGATTCCTGTACTCAACAGGGGGTTAACCTAGATGGCCTCTTAAGATCCCTTCTCCAATCTTTTCATTGCATGATTCCAAATACATCCTTTTACGGCTTGGTATATAATATGTGAATCCAGTTGTAGTGGTTTGTGAGTCAGAGGTTAATGGTGTGATAATGATTGTAACCCATTCACAAGGACTCAGGTTTGCCCAATCCTGAAAGTACAGTCTTGTGAACCATAGCTTTTAAAGAGTCTTCGGTGGGCCCATCCAAAGATAGTTGAGTAAAAAAAAACAAACAAACACCTATTGTTAAGCAATAGGGGTTGGACTAGATGATCTCCAAGGTCCCTTCCAACTTATTATTCTTAACTATTGACAGGAGGACTCTTTGGGGCCCTTTCCCTGGAGCCTCGATCCGATTCTTGGCTCGCTCTATCCATCCCTCAAAAAAGGAAGGCCTTTTCCGTGAAAGCAAGGTGCCCTGCTCTCTTCTCGGCTGCATTTATTTCTCCCTTTGGATGGAGAAATAAACCATCCAAAAAAAAACAACAACGCCAAGGTAGATCCTTCTTTACGCAGCAGGGAGCCACCTCAAGAGGTAGTAATGAAAGAGTGAAGAGGAGTCGAGGGCTTTTAAAAAGCTGCCTTCTAGCCTTTGGACTCGGAAGCCAATTAAACCAATTACTTCACAGAAAGAAAGAAAAAAAAGAGAGAGAAAAGGCCGTCTTTTGTGCCTCTCTTTCCAAGGCTAGTTTGAGCTGGATCTATCGTTGTTTGCTCAAAAGATTAGACCCAACTCAGGCGGAAAAGTATAGTGGTCCGTAATGAACACCTTTTGCAAGCGGTGGAGAATCTCTCTCAGAAAGAGAAAAAACGGGTTGGCGAGAGAACGCCACTCCGTGTGTCCCTTGCCCTTTCTTTGAGTAGACCCCCCCCTGAAAAACCCCTTCCCCTTTTGTGTGTTTAGACACGGAAAATTTTAATCCTCCACTGCCCCTCTCGGGTTGAGAGAATACCTCATGTTGAAGAATTAATTTAAGTTAATTTAATTCATTCAAATCTGACATCGAGGAGGAGGAGGAGGAGAGGGGAGGGAGAGGAAAGGGGAAAGGAAGAAGAACAGGAGGAGGAAGAGGAGAAAGAGGAAAGAAGAAGAGAAAGAAAGAAAGAAAGAAAGAAAAGAAAGAAAGAAAGAAAGAAAGAGAAAGAAAGAAAGAAAGAAGGAAAGAAAGAAAGAAAGAAAGAAAGAGAAAGAAAGAAAAAGAAAGAAAGAAAGAAAGAAAGAAAGAAAGAAAGAAAGAAAGAAAGAAAGAAAGAAAGAAAGAAAGAAAGAAAGGAAGGATGGGGACATTGGTTGTTGTTGTTTTTTTCAAACCCCTTCCCATGTGTAACTGTCCTGATTGGGAACAGAATTTATTAACTGGCATGAATTGCAATGAAGAAATTAGTAGATTTACTACTCAGCCCTTCACAGCTGCTTTCCTTATTCTGTCCTAAACTGAGAATCCCAGGACCCCAAATCAAGAGCGTCCTTCCTTGGACGCCAAGAACCAAATTAACCCCCACCCACCCAAAACTCAGGCAGGTATAGAAAAGGAGGCAAAAGATAAGTCTTCTTCTGAATGATCTCAGGGGCTGCCCCAAAGAAGAGGGAGTCAAGCTATTCTCCAAAGCGCCCAAAGGCAGGTCAAGAAGCAACAGATGGAAACTGACCAAGGAGAGAAGCAACCTAGAACTAAGGAGAAACTTCCTGACAGTGAGAACAATTAACCGGTGGAACCACCTGCCTCCAGAAGTGGTGAATGCTCCAACACTGGAGGTTTTTAAGAAGAGAGTGGACAGCCATTTGTCTGAAATGCTACAGGGTTTCCTTCCTGAGCAAGGAGGTTGGACTAGAAGACCTCTAAGGTCCCTTTCAGCTCTGTTATTCTAATTCTAAAAGGAAGAAATCTTGGGCAGAAAGTTCACCTTTAGAAATTTCTCAGATCTTTCCTGTGCTTCAATTTTGGCTGCTTTTTGGGACTTCCACTTTCGCCGGCTTTGGAGAACGGGCCCGCTCATTTTTCCAGCTCCTCTGCTTTTGTGCGCCGGTGGGCGAACAGACCTCAGGTGTTGACGCTCAGTCCCAAGCTTGGCGCAGGACTGATGCCTGGAGGATCCAAGGGATGTTATTTTGCTAGGGCGGACCGATGAGCTTCAACGCTGGGGCCCTCGCCCGGCACCGTGCTGAGAAGTTGGAGGTTCTGCGGAGCCACGTTGGAATGAGTAAACAGGGTGCCGGAAAGAGCGAGGACGTAACTCAGCCATATGTCACCCGCTTGGCGTTCATACATTTTTCATTGCCTCCCAATCCAGCTGTGTCCCACACGCTCTTGGTGAATAGGCGCTAAATTATTCACCAGGCCTTGGACCTGACAGGATGAACAAGGGAGGGTTAAAATGTTCTCGCAACAAAGGGAACAGCTCAAAGTGACATGGGTGGGAGGTGCAAAGTAGGTCCGTTGAGAAAAGGAGAAAAACGGCCCCCTTCATTTCTCTCCGATGGAAAGTCCCTTGGAAAAATGTTGTAACTCCATGCTAGGTGATTTTGCTCTTTTGTCTGGCCAACGAATATCTGATCGAGCTTTGAAAGAATCCTAGACTAATTGGGAACATCGTGATTCCCGGAATTTGGTCCCCTGCTCTAGGGAAATCCGATGGAAATCCTTATAGGAAGTTGAAGATACCCTATATGAGAAGTCCATCACTTCCCAAGTTAGGAAGTTCCTTCTAACTTTCAGCTGGAATAAGGCTAGGCTTCGGCATCTTACATTTTTGAAATGAGGAAACACACCACCTTTGTTTATATGAGACCTTTTGGCGGGGTATCTGTCCTCAGCTGTGTTTTTTTTTTCACGGCTGCCTCTGAAACGGCTCCACCTGCTCAGAATCCTCCTTCAAGGATGGGGTCCAGCTCTGGATGGTACTGACCAACTTAGAACAAAGTGGAATTAAGTTCTTCCTATGGTTTGGAAGTTACACTTCTATCGGAGGAGCCTAAGAGAGCTAGCTGCGTTCCCATCGGCATTCATTGGCAACCCTTTTCACCAGTCCTACGGACCTCCAGTTCTTCTTCCCCATCCTTTCTCGGCGGAGTGGATTTGTATTGTCTAAATGCATTGGTCTCTGTTAATTAAATGTCATTCTGTTCTTCTCAAAGATCATTCGTAGAGATAAATAACTGTGGTTCTGTCGGTTGATCTACAGCCGTGTTTTTCAAGCGGGGCAATTTGAAGGCATGTGGACTTCAAACTTCCAGGCAGCAGACGTTGACGTCCACGTATCTTAAAAAGTTGCCAAGGTTGAGAAACGCTAATCTTGAGACAAAATATAGACTGCCGGGAGATACAGCTGGTTCGGTTGGCAGTGACATCACTCTCGGCCCCAAAATAAATGTCGCATGGATCATGGACCTTCTGGATTGGGTTAAATTCTTTGTGTGGCTATTGATCTGAGCCTGTGGTCCGAGCTTCTGGGGCTACAGCACTCAAGAGTGTGAAGAGCATGCACACCATCTCTGGATTGGTCTGGCCAGTCTTTCAAAACCAATTATCTAGAAGTGGCACACAACACATCAGCCCTGTCTCCATTTTCCCTTCTTCCCCCCCCCCTTCCCGTGGGCTGAGCTGCAGTTAATAAACCAAGACAGGCCAGGAACTGGAGGAATTCCTGAGAGATGAAGTTGAGAAAAGCATCCGGCATTATTGGAAGAAGGTTTGAATACACACAGGGACTCCATGGATAGCAAAAAAAAAAAAAAAAAAGCGTAGAGGCTTCTGAATCGCAGTTCTACGAGGACACGTCGCTGCCTTGTCCTTGAGGGGCTACCTAAATGACCTTCGCTAGCCAAACAGCGTCTCCCATCGTCCTTCCTTTGGAAGTGTCCAACGGGAGATTTGGGAGCTTCAGAATTGGAGGCACCCATCTCCCAAAACCGAACACTGTTGAATTTCTCTGCAGAGTTCTCCCCACCCCACTCCCACAGTCCTGGAGGGCTGTAACTCAGCCCTGCTTTTAATTTCCCACAATGCTGCTGAGTGCTGCAGGCATCTTGGGAAATTAAAGGGGCTGCTAAATTCGGCAGCCTGGCCCTGTCCAAGGTGCTGATCTAGGGAAAAGAAGCATGGGAAGTGAAAAGTGTGTGTGTGTGTGTGTGTGTGTGTGTGTGTGTGTGTGGTGGGGGGCTTTTTAGCAGCCGCTGGACGTTTGCTTAGGCGAAGAGAGTTACATCCCCACAATCTGATCTCCTTAATGTAAAACATTCGGGGCCGAACCAGGAGTGTTTTGCAAAGCAACCGCCTTGCTCCTTGAGCTACAGTCCCGATATCTGATTGTGTATTCCTTGAGAAGTGTGAAGGAAGAACACCCGTTTCTAGCACGTCTTGGGCAAAAAAGGAGCTTTTTTTCCTTGCAAGGAAAAGCTCTTTTCTGTCTCTTTGACTGACAGCTCACTAATGTGCTACAACTTCAGCCCAAGTCTTGGAAAAACTGGGTAAGGGGCTTGGAGGAGGAGGCAAAAGAGGAAGTGGGGAAAAAAAATCACAACCAACTCTCTGAGCATTTTTAAACGCTCATCACTTCCCTTGCCTCCTTCTTCCCCATGCTTTATCTCCCCCCTTTTTTTGGGGGGGGGGCGGGAGAAGGAATTTGTCTGCTAGGTTTTGTGTGTGTGTGTTTTTTAAAAAAAAGAAAAGCAGAGAAAGAGCCGGTCTGCAGAGCTTCATAAAAATGATAAATTGCTTTTAGATATTGGGCAGAAGAGAAAGAGAGTTCGTTTTTTATTTGACAATATTAGTCTCTTAGTAGCGTATTGTTGCCATGCATATGAGCTGAAATTCTCCAGGCAGCTGGAGCCAAATATCCGTGTATTGAAGTGTAAATGAACCGCTGGCAAAGCTCTTCCTCTCTCTCTCTCTCTCTCTCTCTCTCTCCCCCCTTCCCCTTTATGATTTTTCATACTTTCTTCTTTTTTTTAAAAAAAATTGTTTTTCCACTGATATTATACACGGCAATCGCGCCTCCCTCTCCGCTCCCTGAGTATCTGTGCCGTGTCCACAGAATCGTGAAAAATCCCCAACATGATATGCTAATCAGTTCTAATCAAATCAGTAACTTGGAAGAGCGCAGAACAAGAGGTGGGATGCGAATCCTACTCTCTCTTGCGACCCACATACAGACCTTCTCGGGGAGGTGACGTACACCCTCCACCCCCCTCAGATTCGCAAGGTAGTAACTAAACAGCAGGTCAGACACTGTGGGAGCCATGCAAAAAAAAAGAAAAGAAAAGAAAATATCACCTCGCACGCAGATGGGTAAAATTAGCCATGGCTAATGATGAGAGATATTCCAGCCTTGGTTGTTGTTTTTTTCTTTCATCCTTCCTTAGTTCTTCAAACCAAACTTTAAATGCTGAATTCGGGCCCCCGGCACCCTTGTGCCGCGTGCCGGTTACTTGGACGAGCCGTATTGAGCTAAGGTTGGCCCACGACTAGTCCTCGACTTACAACGGTCCATTTAGTAACTGTTCGGAGTTAGAGCAGCACTGGAAAAATCACAACGATCCATTTAGTGACTGCTCGACGTCGCAGCCGCGCTGGAAAACAGGACCGTTGTCACGTGACTGTTTGCAGCCTCTCCCCCAAAGGCCACATATTCAAAATTCAGATGCTCGGCCACCGACTCCTACTTATGACAGTTGCAATGTCCCCAGGGTAGTTGAGGACTCTACCTGAGCAATGGAGCTGAAGGCTGTGTGGGTGTTACAGATGTGTCCTGGGTATAAATGTCTGAGGTGGCCTTCCCTGCCTCCACTGCCCCCTCTCTGCGAGCTTAAGTCGCAGCAACTCCTTGGAGCTAAGAAACCTGCAACATTCACACGTTGTGTAGCTATCATTCACAGCAGTCCCGCTGGAGAGAGAGCTAGTCCTGGAGAAATAATGGCACTGAGAAGCACCAGGAAGATACTCCCCTTTTCTCCAGCCCTGCTCTAGAGAGTCAGAGCTAGTCAAGTCAATCAAATCTTCCCAATCTGGAGCCTTCTAGAGGCGTTGTCTGAACCCGGGCAGTAGACCAGCTCTTCTGGCAGGCTCCTTGTTGGGTGACACAGATGGGGCAGGACTGAATCTCTTAAGGCTGCCCCTTTCTGCGTCTGGGTTTCTCCTCTCCCAACGAGAGGGTCCCCAAAGATGCCTTATCTCCAACCTCACGTTCCTGGTTCTGACATGGGACCCTGAGCAGAGATCCAGCGGTTGAGTAGCGCATCGGGTTGGCCAACGGAAGCGTCAACACCTGGACGTTCCACTTGAGACCGGAGCCCGCAAGGTGAGGATGGGAAACCCCTTGTGATTCAGTGCCGAGCAAGAGCAAATTGGTGGAATAGCTCGAGTTAGCCGGTTCTGCTCCCCGACACTCCTCCCTTGGTTTGCAGACCCCGTCTCTCTGCGCAGGGGAGGGAGGGTGCAAATCTTTAAAAAGGCGTGGAAACCAGCCAGCCAAGTGTGAACGCTCAAGCCTAACTAAGCTAGGCAGGGGTTTTAGAACCGGGGGTTTCATCGCCAGGAAGTACAAGATCAAATGGGTACAGGCTGCTAGCGTAGGGCTTTGCGCAGCTGAATGTAAATTTGGCACCTGCCCCCAAAAGATCTAAGCAAGATCTTGTAGGTAGCCCATTGTCTGCTACTTCAAGGTAGCAGCTCTGGGTTTTTAGGGTTCCCTTGCCTGGCTTCCCTTCCACTCTCCCCCCCCCACCACACCCTCAACCTTCAAAAAAATTTTAAAAAAAGAACAGCCAAGTCACCTCTGCTTCATTTGCAATGCAAATCGGAAACGAGTCTATGCCAGCTTAGCTGATTACATGATCAAGAGAATGGTGCATTTGTTATTAGGGAGCAAACAAGCTTCTCTCTCTCTCTCTCTCTCTCTCTCTCTCTCACTCACTCTCACTCTCACTCTCTCTCTCTCTCTCTCTCTCTCTCACACACACACACACACACACACACACCCTTGTAGAATCCTATATGGAATTACGGTCAGGCTGTGTAGGGTAAAAAGGACGGCTTCAGACAGGGTGGTATGAAAGTTTTTCATTTAAGCTGGCCCTGCCCTTATGGCTGAACTACACCTCCCAGCATCCCTCACCTCCTGCCTTAGGGGGTTGCTGGGAATTGTAGAATCATTCATTTATGTGTGTGTGTGTCTGTGTGTGTGTGTGTGTGTGTGTGTGTGTGTGTGAGAGAGAGAGAGAGAGAGAGAGAGAGAGAGAGATCTGGGAGGCTGGGCCATCTCTGCCCTCCTCCCTTCCTCCTTTGAAAATCAGATTTATGAGTTCATTACATCTGTTCCTTCCTTCCTCATGGATTCGTTGGTTCTCCGGACAAAAGGGCCATGGGGAAGCGCTGATTTTTGGAGACAGGCTCTGTTATCAAGACAGTCTTACGTTGCAAGGCTTAGCCTTATTACTATATGAACCCAGGTTATGGATTCACACATTACATGGAATTGTAAACTAGCTCACCTGGGGAGTCACCTTCTACCAATTCCCCCCAAAATAGCCAAGTGTACAATTTGCAATCAATCAATCAATCAATCAATCAATAAAGGCAGGATACAAATAAATAAACAAATATAAATATCAAGTTGTGTGAAGTGGATCTGAGGCTTAATTCATTGAGGTCAACACCTAACTCTGGACATCCGTGCGAGGATACTGTATGTCCCGTTTTGCCTACACAGTGCCAATTTTGCCTAGACTCTCCTGCTCTTTCTTCATGTGGACTAGAAACCTGAGCCCGGTTTTTATCCTCCAGCCCGTGCGGAGCGTAACTCTCTTTTCCTTTCCACCCGTAGTTTGTCGAGGGATGCTGTGCGGCTTCGGTGCGGCCTGCGAAAGGAACCCCACGGACCCTTCTCAGGGTTTATGTGTGTGTAAGAAGATCACCTGCCCTTCTGTGGTGGCTCCAGTCTGCGGTTCAGATTACTCAACCTATAGTAACGAATGTGAGCTGGAGAAAGCTCAGTGCAACCAGCAGCGTCGCATTAAAGTCACGAGTAAAGGAGCCTGTGGTAAGCCTGGGTGGTCCACACCTCGTCCATCCCTCCTGTGGTGTCTGAGGCTGCCGCTGAGGCTTCTCTTTCCGTTTCTTCCTCCTCCTCCCCCTGATGAATTCATCGTCTTTAACAGAAAAAAAAATTGAAAATGAACAAGCAAGAGAGGGGAAAAAAGGAAAGAAAGAAAAAAAGCCACGCAGAGATTTAGTATCGGTAAGCCGACAAAGCGTTGGCCAAGATTGTGCAGTTAGAACTCAGAATATCCCCGATGGAAAACCTAACCCTAACCCACATCGGAAGCACGTCACGTTATGTTCACAGGGGCTCTTAGAAATAGTTTCGAACCTCTGAGCTGAGAGCGCTCAGAGTCGAAAGAACAATATATATATTTTTTTGGTTGGTTGGTTGATACCCTCCCGCAAAAAGAAAGAAAGAAAGAAAGAGAACGAGAAAAAAATATAACGGAACATTTAAGTTTCCAACTTCCCCCAGTCGTGTGTAACCTCAGCTCTTCTTGGTGAGAAATAGGCTGGTTGACTTCATCACCTCTGCAAACGGCACCCTCGCAAGATGCAGGCTGTGAATTTTCCCAAGTCCGGTTTGCACCTGGAGCAGGTGATTTTTTCCCCCAACAAGGCCTCGTAAACGAGGCTAATGAACGCTCCGGGGTAGCAAGGCACAGACCACCCGAAGCAAGGAACTGTGGGAATGAGAACGCCCCTGTCTGCTTTTTTCCCAAGTAAATTAACTTGACCTTTCTCCCCCCCCCTCCTCTCTCTCTCTCTGATGGAGAAGTTCCTGCTTTTAGCGATAAATCTCGGCTTTCTGGACTTGCTGCAGAGATCTCAGCAGAGAAAGGAGAGAGAGAGAGAGAGAGAGAAAGAAGAGAGAGAGAGAGAGAGAGGTGTCATCCTGATTTATTTAAAATAATAACAATGGGTTATGGGTGGGGGAGAAAATGCCCAATGAAGGAGGGGGTACTTAAATAAATAAAGGGCATTATAAATAAGATACTAGCCCCATCTTACAACAGCCGGCAGCCTTTCAATGTCCGTCTCTAATTACATTTTGCTTATGGGCACATTAAGGCCCTCTCCTTGTTGCCATTCCAATCTCGTTCGCCCTTGGCTTGCTGGACTCAGCGGGTAAAGCAACGCCCGGCGTTTCTGTGGAAAGGAGGCTTAATAATGCCGGGCTTTAAAAGAGTCGAGGCTTTTCACCCTGGCAAATATTTGTAGCTCGGGGTTGAACTGCGTGGCCCTCGGTGGTCTCTCAGCTCGGTGGCTTGCTTGCAGACGTTTCGTGACCCAGCAAAGTAGCATCGTCAGTGCTAAAAGGGAGTGGGGTGGGTTGGTCTCTTGTTTACGTACAAGCGGCTTGCCCTGTCAGTGTTAACGGGAGGGTAAAGCCACTTGCCACTTGCTCACAGGGCAAACCAACCAACTTGGCCTTTATATTTATTTATATATAAATAGCAAGCCCCTCCACCTTTTGGCACTGATGCTGCGGCCCAGTTTGGTAATGAAACGTCTGCAAGGAAACAAGCAAGCTTAGAAAAATCCCCCTTTTCTTGGGCTCCTTGGCAAGCGTCCTGCCGTTCCCGCCATGATCCGGAAGCTGGTTCTGCCTGCCTTTTGATCCCAGGGTTCCTGCTCACCAATCTGGCTCTTCTCTCTCCCCCCCCCCTCTTGTCAGGTTCGAAAGACCCCTGCGCGGAGGTGGTCTGCAGCTTCGGAAGCACCTGCGTACGCTCCACGGATGGGCAGTCGGCCAAGTGCATCTGCATGTCCTTTTGCAGCGGCGTTCCCGAGAGCACCGTGTGCGGCAGCGATGGCAAGGACTATCGCAGCGAGTGCCACCTGAACCGGCACGCCTGCGACAAGCAGGAGAACCTCTTCAAGAAGTTTGATGGGCCGTGTGGTAAGTCCTGCCCTGGGGTATTGGCGGTCCCTGATTTGGGTGGTTTTCCCGCAGACGTCTCGTCACCTATCCAGGTAACGTCACCAGTATACGGGGGAGAGTTGAGTCCCTCTAAGGCACCAGTGGAGCTGTTAGGGATCGTCCCCGCATTTCACATTGCCCCGGGTGCCGTAAAATCAGATTTTTACCTCCCGCTTTCTGCAAAGTCACCGAAGCTCCCAGGATTGCGGTGAACTCACAAATGAGATTTTTGTGAAATGGCTGCATTCTTCCCCCAGTGGGAACAATGAAAACTTCAGAGATTACGGCTTTTTTTTAAAAAAAAAAAGTATGTAATTGGGGCTTCCGTAAATCCCAGCTGGAGGTGTTGTGAGTCTTTGGCACCTGTAGGCATTGTGTTGTCACCCTCCGACAGTTTTTGGTGTTGGAGGAAAAAGTTTACCTTTCCGAAGCTATATATAGTTTTGTTGATTTATGAGGGGAGAAAAAGCCTCTTTCCTCCTCAAACCTCCTCTATATTCAGATGTTCTCCGCGATCACTGATTCAGGAGTGTGTGTGTGTGTGTGTGTGTATCAATATATTTATCTATATCTGTCTGTCTGTCTGTCTGTCTATCTATCTATCTATCTATCTATCTATCTATCTATCTATCTATCTATCTATCATATCTATCTTATCTATCTATCTATCATCCATCCTTCCTTCCATCCATTATCTATCTATCTATCTATCTATCTATCTATCTGTCATCCATCCTTCCTTCCATCCATTATCTATCTATCTATCTATCTATCTATCTATCTATCTATCTATCTATCTATCTATCTATCATATCTATCTATCTATCTATCTATCTATCTATCTATCTATCTATCTATCTATCTATCTATCTATCTATCTATCATATCTATCTATCTATCTATCTATCTATCTATCTATCTATCTATCTATCTATCTATCTATCTATCTATCTATCTATCTATCTATCATATCTATCTATCTATCTATCTATCTATCTATCTATCTATCTATCTATCATCTTTGTGGGGACTTCCTTTTCCTTCCTGTGAAAAGCGTGTCTGTTGTTTCTCCCAACCGTCATCCTTTGTTTTTCCTCCGCAGATCCTTGCAAAAACACCCACAACGACATGAACCGAGTTTGCCGGGTCAATCCTCGCTCGCGACGGGCCGAGCTGCTTCCCAGGCCCGAAAGTTGCCCCTTGCGAAAAGAGCCGGTGTGTGGGGATGACGGGGTGACTTACGAGAACGAATGCGCCTTGCAGAGGACGGGCGTCATCCGGGGCATCGAGATTCAGAAGTTGCGTTCAGGACCGTGCCAGGTTCAAGGTACGTTTTTACTCTTTATTTGTTTTCATTTTTTTGTCCCGCTTTTTAATTTTTTTTATTTATAAATAACTCGATAGTCCTTCCTTCTCCCGTGTTCCCTACGATAACAACCGTGTGAGGTATGTTGACCTGAGAGAGAGGGACTGGCCCAAAGTCACCCAGCTGGCTTTCATACCTGAGGTAGGACTAGAACTCACCGTCTCCTGGTGGTTGGCTCAAAGTCACCCAGCTGGCTTTCATACCTGAGGTAGGACTAGAACTCACCGTCTCCTGGTGGTTGGCTCAAAGTCACCCAGCCAGCTTTCATACCTGAGGTAGGACTAGAACTCACCGTCTCCTGGTGGTTGGCTCAAAGTCACCCAGCCGGCTTTCATACCTGAGGTAGGACTAGAACTCACCGTCTCCTGGTGGTTGGCTCAAAGTCACCCAGCCAGCTTTCATACCTGAGGTAGGACTAGAACTCACCGTCTCCTGGTGATTGGATCAGAGTCACCCAGCTAGCTTTCATGCCTAAGGCGGGACTAGAACTCACCGTCTCCTGGTGGTTGGCTCAAAGTCACCTGGCTAGCTTTCATGTCTAAGGCAGGACTAGAACTCCCAGTTTGCTGGGTTTCAGCCTAGTTCTCTCTCTCTCTCTCCCTCCCTCCCCCCCACCTGCCTTTTGGGGACCGTTGAGACTGACACCCCCTTCTCCCCTCGGTGTCTCCAGACAGATGCCGGGACGAGTGCCGTTTCAACGCCGTGTGCCTCATCCGGCGGGGCCTCGCTCGCTGCTCGTGCGAACGGGTCGCCTGCGACGGGGCCTACCAGCCTCTCTGCGGCAGGGACAGCCGGACCTACTTCAACGACTGCGAGCGCCAGAAGGCGGAGTGCCAACAGAAAGCCGCCATTCCAGTCAAGCACCATGGACCTTGTGGTAAGTGCGGCCAGACGGGCCCCAAACCCGCCCATTTCTCTGCCTCAGCCCGGTGAGTGCAGCCGAAAGAGGTAAGTCTGACCCATCCCGCTCTCTTCCTTCCTTCCTCTCAATTCTTTGTTCCCCGCACTCCTCCTGTGGCCTCCGTCCTGTTTTATCATCCTTTTTGTCCTTAACGGGGAATTTGGCGTAAGAGTGTTCAGTCCTGTCCATCTCTTCATCTCTCCCATCTCTCGCTCCTGCCTTTCCTGCCTTACCTGCTTGCCGATTCCTTTCTCCCACCAACGGCTTGGGCATCACACGCTCCCTCTGCACCATCAAGGCCGGCTTCCTTAAACACACCTTCCCGTTCTCCAAATCTTTCTCAGTTTGCAGGGGTGAAACCTTGTCCGTGTCTTTTTCTTCCTGGGCTTCAATCTGTGGAAGTCAGAAGTGGAGGCGCCCTTTCCTTAAAGGAGCTCCGAGCAGGCAGCGGGATGCAGTTTGCCCTGTTTATTTCGTGCTCCTTTCCTGTTGACTTTTTGCCCATTTACACATCAGTGACCGATACAAACATTCAGAATAAATTGCAGATTGTTGTCCTATATTGGCCTCCTTCCTCTCTCTTCCCCCCACATGGAATTTTTTAACTGCAGACTCCTGGGACCAGGAATCTGGATTTTCTTTACAGTAAGTTTTGAGGAATATCTTTGGCTCAAGGAAGTCGTCCCGTGCACAGAGAATCAATTGCTTTCCTTTTTACATGGACTCGATTCGCAACCATGTCAAAAGAAGACTCAGCAACTTCATTCTACAACGTGCCAGTGTGATTACCGTTAACCCTGGTGAGGCTGGCACACTGGGGAGGAAGGTGCCTATTCATCCTGTGGTTCGCTATACGATGCAAACCCTCAAAACGAGTTAAATCAGCAACTGAATTAAATGCACCAGTTAAACCATGCTAATACATTTTCCACCTCCTCTGAAAATTCACAAGGGAATGATAATGATATTATCTCTCTGAGGAGCATCCAGAAAGAAAAAAAAATAAAAACTCTTGTTTTTCTGGCTGGCTTAAAAAAAAAAAGGCTGCGAAAGGAAGGAGAAAATTAATCTTGCCTGTCTCGTGCTGAAGCAAAGCGGATTGCATCTCTCTCTCCCTCTCTCTCTCTCTCTCTCTCTCTCTCTCTCTCTCTCTCTCTGTGTGTGTGTGTGTGTCTCTCTCTGTCTCTCTCTGTCTCTCTCTCTCTCTCTCTCTCTCTCACACACACACACACACACACACACACACACACACCTACCTGAAAACAGCCAAACATTTGCACTGAGGCAAATACAGTAATTCTCCACTAATTTTTCCTGCCACAATACACGTCTTTTAATCTTCAAATCGGCCCGAGATTCTTCGATGGGAAACGTAAAATCATCACAGGTTTAATTTAAACGAATAGTCGTTCACCAAAGCATTTATTACAAACCAAAAGCAGCTTTTCTGTATTCTCACTTCATCCTTGCCCTATCGGCAGTTTGCAAGTACGAGTTTTGAAACACACACGCACACACACACACACACACACACCGATTTTAAACATGCCCCTTCACCAGGCAAAACGTGGTCCCTCTGCGTGGAGCTGACAAAAATTCAGTGGGAGCCGCCGCCGAGGAAAGCTGGACGCCAATTCTCTGCCAGGGGGAATTAAATCGGGGTGTGCCTGGAAACTTGGGGGAAATCAGTCCATAGCTGTGTCTGTCTCTCTCCCCCTCCCCCTCTCTTCCTCTCCTTCCTTCCTCCTTCCTCTTTCCTCTCTTTCTTCCTGTTTGTCTTGTGTCTTCTAGTGTTTTCCGTTCGGAGAAAGGAAGTGAGTCCACCCAGTTCTCCAGTTCACTCCACCAGGAAAATTCTCCTGCAAGGTTTGCTTCTTTCCTCTCCCGCACGCTCTTCGCTTCCTCTTGGCACTGCCTGTTTCCCTGCATTTTGCAGAGGGGGGGAGGGAAGGGGAACCCCATTTTCATATTGCTTGGAAAGCTTTTTTGCACCTTCCCCCTGTCCGTCCAACGGCTGGCATTTTTCTTCCCTTTCATGGGCAAGATCCCTCAGCATCTTAGGCTGCACCCTTCCCCTGAACAGGCACGATGAAGCGCTATATAAGTCTTAAGTGCTAAAAAGGTAAAGGTTCCCCTGCACATGTGTGCTAGTTGTTTCCGACTCTAGGGGCCGGTGCTCATCTCCGTTTCAAAGCCGAAGAGCTAGCGCTTGTCCGAGGACGTCTCCGTGGTCATGTGGCCGGCATGACTAGACGCCAAAGGCGCACGGAACGCTGTTCCCTTCCCACCGGAGTGGTCCCTATTTTTCTGCTTGCGTTTTTACGTGCTTTCGAACTGCTAGGTTGGCAGAAGCTGGGATGTGTAACAGGCGCTCAACTCTGCTACGTGGCACTCGGGATTCGACCCGCCAAACTGCCGACCTTCTGATCGACAAGCTCAGCGTCCTAACCCACTGAGCCACACCGCGTCCCTTAAGTGCTATTGCCATTTAAATTTGACTCCCAGCTCAGGCAGGGAATAAAACTTCCCTCAATTGGCTGGGCCGCCTTCAAACACCACAGATCTCCTCTCTCCTAGTTTTCTGCAAGTTGCTTTTTTTTTTACCCCAGTTTTAATAACAAGAGAGCCTCCAGTGGCTCAAATGGGGAAACACACACACACACACACACACACACACACACACAGACACACACAAACATTTTCCCCCCAATTGTGGTCACCTCTTGCTCAGCATCACCAGAAAGGCGGCCGAATCCATCTGCCAATGGATAAAATGTGATACCCTTTTTTTTAGATGAATTGTAGGAACCCCCTTGATGATGCAGATTTTCCTGCCTTCTCTTGTCGTCTTGACAAGCGTCAATCTGGAGATGGGGGCTGAGGGTGGCCAAGGTTCAAACTGGGTTACAATGTAGAAGGAACCCGGGTTCCCACCGACTATTGCGGAAGTTGACAGCTATACGACAGTTCTTTAAAACGTGACCTTAATGAAGAAACCCAGCCATGGCCGAGAGGTTGGTAGCCGGCCAGTTCGCTGCGAGATGTGAACAGTGTCCAGTTCCTCTTTTGCCAAATGGAGGAGAAAGGAGAATGCGTAGAAATTCAGGGTGATTGGCTACTTTGGGGCTAGATTTCTCATTTTCCTTCCTTTCTCCCCCCCCCCCGCCCACTCCTCAAGGTGGGAGAGAGGGCAGCTGTTTGGCTGTGATTAAACCTCACCCCCAAAAAGTTCCTAACCCAGGAATTGAATTGAATTTATTAAATTTATATGCCGCTCTTCTCCCTAAGGACTCACAACAATAAAAAGTTAAAAAAAAACCCATAAAATACAAAATTTTAAAAAAAGAATTAAATTTAAAGAAGAAAAGTGCACGGCTTTGCCATCTTCCTGACAGACTGGCTTTCTACCGGCAGGGAAGTGGTTAGCAGGCAGCTCTTCCAGCCGTGAAAATTTCCACGAAAATCCAGCAAGGCTTGAGATCACCCCCACACCCCCCGCCCCTCTGTCCTCTCGTCCGGTGGGCTGGGGTCTTATTTTAAGTTCACTTTTGCTTGCACGCCCCAACGGGCCATCGCATGAGACGCACCCTTTAGAAGAACGGGCGACTGCCTCCTCCTGATCACCCTGTCTCCGTGTTTCCCCCACCTTCTTTTTCCTCTCTGGTTCCCCTCTCCCCCCTCTGTGACGTGGTCCCTTGTGATGATGGAAACACCCCCCCCAGCTTGCTTTCCTCTTCCTTCCTTCCTTGGAGCAACTTGGGATTGCATTGCTCCCGGATATGTGCAGACGTTCGTTCCCGCTCCTCAATTTCTCTTTCGTCCCTCCCACCTCCTGTGTGCATGAAGGGCCCGACATCCGGAGCCGAGGGAGGAATTGAGAGAGAGAGAAAAAATCTCGTAAATAAAACAAGCCTCGGTTTCACCTGGGGCGGCTGAAAGGTTGAAAAAATTCTAAGATGCACCCGCAGTGGTACAAATCTTTTTTTTTTTTCTTCCCCTCTTTGGGCTCGGAAGCGGACTCTGCTTTTGGTGGGCTCCGAACGCGGAGAACTAAAGCTGGCTGCTCTGGCTACATCAGTACAAAGTCTCTAGTCCTTGTGAAATGCATAAGCCCGCCGCCAAGGTGGAGCAACTGCTGTTTCAGGGGATCCAGGAATAAACGTCGATGCATTACTAGGTGGTCTTGAGTTCTCCTCGTTCCTGTGCTGGAGAGGAATAACTAATATTAGTGGGGGAAAACAAAAATGCATTATTTCCTTGCACCTTGCTGAAGCCCTGGGTGTCCAGCGGAAAGAAAATTGTGTCCTTCTAGGCAAGCTGGATATAGTTTTGTCTAGTGGTTAAAGCACCCAGTTAGAAACCAGGAGACTGTGAGTTCCAGTCCCTTCTTAAGTTTGAAAGCCAGCTGGGTGACTTTGGGCCAATCAGCAGGAGACGGTGAGTTCTAGTTTCCCCTTCGGCACGAAAGCCAGCTGGGTGACTTTGGGCCAGGAGGAGGTGAGTTCTAGTCACCTTCTAGGAGGGTGGGAGGAGTATTAGGTACTTGAGTTATTTATAAAAATAATAAAGGCAGGGTAGAAATGAAAACTTTAAAAAAATAATTGGGAAATTATTCTGGAAACGTAAACCTTTCTTTATTGTTTAAGGTAAATTGGCCGTGTGGCTCGGCCGAAACTCCCATTTGGCAAAACCCGAAGTGTGCCTGCCTTGGTTTTTCCACACAGATGGGCATCCCCTATCCCCGGGGTAGGCAACCTTGGCTCTTTTATGACTCGAGGACTTCAACTCCCAGAATTCCTGAGCCAGCATGAGGGAAACTATGGCCCCCTCATGATTCGTGGACTTCAACCCCCAGAATTCCTGTGCCAGCATGGGGGAAACTTTGGCCCCCCTCATGACTCGTGGACTTCAACTCCCACAATTCCTGAGCAAGCATAGAAACCACTCCCTTGCTCCTCAGCATGGCTGGCTCGGGAATTCTGGGACTTGGAAGTCCACGAGTCGTAAAAGAGCCAAGGTTGCCTGCCCCTGCCCTACCCTCTTCGTTCCCTGCCACGGCCACATAAGCGGAAGCGGCGATGGGGAAAGGGCCGCCTCCGATGCAGGCGCCCCAGATAATGTGGAGGGATGCCTAACCGAGTAGATTTTTTTTTCTTAAGAGGAGAGCGCTGATCCCTTCTCTCCTGTGTGACCAAGGGGGAAGTTGGTCAGCAAACACCAAGGGATCCCATTGCCCTGAGATCTGCCCTGCCTGTTTGGGTAAGAGCGGTCTGCAAACACATCGATTCCGGATCATTTCGCCCCAATTGTCCAGAGAGAGGGAGGGGTGTGTGCGTGTGTGTGTGTGGGGAGGGACTCTGCCCGGCTCCAGAAGGCGTCACCCCCTTCTCTTCACCCCCCTCTACCTGCTTTCCTGCTTTCCTGATTCAGATCTTGGCAAGCCCAGCCCCTGCCTGAGCGTCGTGTGCCAGTTCGGGGCCACCTGCGTGGTGAAGAACCAGGAGCCCGTTTGCGAATGCCAGCAAGTGTGCCAGAGCATCTACGATCCAGTCTGCGGCAGCGACAACCTCACCTACAGCAACCCTTGCGAGCTGGAGGCCATGGCGTGCGCCCTCCGGAAAGAGATCCACGTCAAACACAAGGGGCCCTGCGGTGAGTGGCTACAGCTGGCCTGCAGTAGAAAAATGGAAATAGGAAAAAAAAAAAACGGACGTTCAGTTAGCCTTGGGAGCCTCCGGAAGCACACACAGACACGTACACAGCTTTGCCCTCGCTTTTTCGGAAAGAGTTTTTGGGGTTTTTTTTTTTTAGAAGGGAAACCCAGTGACGTTCCGGATTCGGTTTAGGATTCAGATAGCTGCTCCTACCGCTGGAAGCTCTGCCCTCAGGGATCCAGAGGGCGACGAGTCTGCTAATTCAGCCAGGGCAAAATTAGCAGACCCCCTTTGGCGGGTTCTTCGGCGAACCGGCCTTCCAAAGCCAGCCACCGGCTCCAATCCTGTAGACGGCCTCCGTTTTCAATAAAAAGCAGCGGTTCTTTCAGGAAGTCCCTGAAAAGGTCAAATCAATAAATGTTTGAAGATCTCTCGGTTTTCATGTCCAGTACAGTGAACAGGGGCAGATATAATCCGTCTGAACCCGAGCTCTTTGGGGGCCCTTGGTCATTTTTTTTCCAAGAACCGCTGCAAGCCAAAGATCGGCCGAGATGCAGTCGCTCTTAACCCCAATTAACAACCCATTGTGGGTCAGGCCTCTGCTGCTGGGGGCTCGATTCGAGTGTCCAATCCGGAGCACAAAGCACCGGTTTCGAATCCCCTGCTCGTCCGGCAGCAACAGCCTCCCAGCCTTCTCTAGCGCCGGTGTAAAAGCTCTGCTTAAAAAAATTATTCGGAGAGATTAAATCGAGCAATCTGAGATCGAGGTCGCCAGTCCCACCGGCTGTATTTCAACCGGAGATTGATGTGTAAGCGATTCGATCAGGAAGCCGAGTGCCAAAATCCCCTGCTGTCTTGAACCCGGTGCAAGGGGAGGTTAGGAGAGGTTATTGGGGCGGGGCGGGGTGGGGTGGGGGGGAGAGAATCCAGAGATAAGGACGATAGGTTCATTCCGGTTTCTTGTTCTTATGCCTGCTCAGAGGAGAATGTGGGGATTTCCCCAAAGAGGTGGGTTAATTTGGCATGCGGCACCCCCTTCTCCCCGCTCCTTGTGCCGAGCCCTCTTGAGGACTAGGAACCTGTTGCTTCTCTTAGGGCGCCGGGGCTGATTTCTCCGTGGCTCCCTCTGCATGTGTCCCTGTTGAAAAGGAGGCAGGGTGGATGGTTTTTGATGCTGCCTCGGGGGAAGAAATTGTGGGATGACTCTGAAGAGGGCGGAAACGCGCTTCTCTCCAGATTTGTCAAGTCAGACAATCTGGTACATCAGAATTGGGAATTTCCTCCCTCCCCAGCGAGACTTTGAGTTTAAAAAAAAACAGAAGGCCAAAAAACCAAGCGCGTATCTGCTGCAGGAGGGAAGTTAGCCATGCTTGCTTTTAGCAGGTTGCCGAAGGGTTTTAAAAACTCTGCCTAATGCTCGGCTGTGCTTTCAAATTGCTGGAATTTATTTTTTAGTGTTTTGACTCGTGATCATTTTATTGCGTTTCATACTCTGCTGTTGTTTTTATGAATTGCCTCGGGACCCAGAACTGACAGATTGAACAGGAGAGAAATGCTTTTCTCTCTCCCGTCCTGTATGGTAATTTCTAAAATCTTCCTCAGTCTGTTTCTTTCTTTCTTTCTTTCTTTCTTTCTTTCTTTCTTTCTTTCTTTCTTTCTTTCTTTCTTTCTTTCTTTCTTTCTTTCTTCCTTCCTTCCTTCCTTCCTTCTCTCTCTATCTCTCCCTCCCTCCCTCCCTTTCTATCTTTCTTTCTATCTTTCTTTCTTTTTTCCTTCCTTCCTTCCTTCCTTCCTTCCTTCCTTCCTTCCTTCCTTCCTTCCTTCTCTCTCTCTTTATCTCTCCCTTCTTCCCTCCCTCCCTTCCTTCCTTCCTTCTCTCTATCTCTCTCTCCCTTCCTCCCTCCCTCCCTCCCTTCCTTCCTTTCTTTCCTTCTCTCTCTCTCTTTATCTCTCTCTCCCTTCTTCTCTTCCCTCCCTCCCTCCCTCCCTCCCTTCCTTCCTTCCTTCCTTCCTTCCTTCCTTCCTTCCTTCCTCACCCATCTCAAACAAAACACTGATCTCTTTCTCTCTGAAGACAACAGATCGTATTTAGGCAAACCACGTAAAAGAAGGACCACTTAAAACTTGGGAAGCCAAAGCCTCCTTCTTGCTAATTTCAGCCCTTTCCACCCCCACTTAAAGCTGGGAAAAATAACGGGTGGAAATTTGGGGAGCCCCCCCCCCTCGTTTCAGAAAATAGCAGGTGAAAAAGGGAACCGGCTGCCCACTGCTCTCTGATGCCTGACAATTAAATGCGTTTCTCAAATTCTCCCAGTTGCTGACTGTGCATTTGAACCGCTTTGGATGCCGGAAAAGTCTCAGATAACTTTTGGCTTAACACCCCCCCCCACTTTCCGTTTTATCTCCTGGGGGGGGCAGAGAGCGCCTGAAAATACCAATTTGGCTTGCCATGCGCGGAAGCCGCTTGATTTCGGCCGATGAGGATGAAGATTTTGGGGGGGAAACTCAAATATTGGACCAGCCCTCCTGGCGCGGGCGGTTGAGTAGGGCCAATCCTCATTTCTCAGCGAAGCGACGCTTCCTTCTCCGAGCGTGAACTCTCGGTCGGGGTAGAGAAGCAGCCTGTGCCCCAGAGCAGAGAGGCACACACACACACAGACACACACACACACACACACACCAGGATGGTGGAACGTGGCAGCAGCTGGCAGCCCCTTGCCGACGTTAGGCAGGAAATAAATTGGCTGGCATCGTGAAGCCGGCAGAGGAAGGTGCCAGAGGGGTCATGCCTCTCGCACAAAACCTCCCACGGGGAAAGTGCCAGAGGGTGTGTGTGTGTGTGTGTCTCTGTGTGTGTCTCTGAACTAAAGTCAGCGTCGGAGACACCCTGGAGACGGTTGCTTTTCGGAATGGAAGAAAGCCTGGAGCATCTTGCGCTCGGGAAAGGGACTCTGTGGCTGCACACCCCATGTTAGCGCCCACATCTTTGCCTCCTCCCCATTGTGGGTGTGGGGGGAGGCCACCTTCTGCCCCTCCCCACCCCATCCCGGCCAGAGCCATCCTCTTAACGCGCACGACAGCAACTAACAGGAAAAGCTCTCTTTCCGTGTCTGAGCCCTCGCTAGCCGACTCTTTCTTCTCCTGCAGGCCTGTGGTTATCCATGAAACCAGCCCATCCTAAGAGAAAGGCTAGGCTAACCTCCTTTGGGGAGGGGGGAAAGGAGAGTTTAAAAGGGTTTTGTTTGAAGAAAAAAAAGGCTCATTTTCCAGATTTCTCCCCCCTCCCCCTCCTTTCCAGACCGCTGTCGGAAGTGCCAGTTCGGTGCCATCTGCGAGGCCGAGACGGGCAGGTGCGTTTGTCCCACCGAATGTGTCGCCTCCTCTCAGCTGGTGTGTGGGACCGACGGGAACACCTACGGGAG
>NC_139530.1:3187632-3207632 GCF_947247035.1 Vipera ursinii | reverse complement strand
TCCTTCCTTCCTCCCTCCCTTCCTCCCTTCCTTCCTTCCTTCTTTCCTTCCTTCCTTCCTTCCTTCCTTCCTTCCTTCCTTCCTTCCTTCTTTCTTTCTTTCCTTCCTTCCTTCCTTCCTTCCTTCCTTCTTTCTTTCTTTCTTTCTTTCCTTCCTTCCTTCCTTCCTTCCTTCCTCCCTTCCTTCCTTCCTTCCTCCCTTCCTTCCTTCCTTCCTTCCTTCCTTCCTTCCTCCCTTCTCTGCTTATTTCCTCCCTTCTCTCCCTTCTTCCTCCTTCCTTTCCTCTCTCCCTTCCTTCCTTCCTTCCTTTCCTTCTCTCCTTATTTCCTCCCTTCCTTCTCTCCCTTCTCCCTTCCCTCCATCCACCTCCCTCCCTCTCTCCACTTCCTTCCTTCCTTCTCCCTCCCACATCACCCGGATGAAACCACCATAAAGAAAATCCCCAGAGAGGTTGCTAGACCAATGGGTCAGGCCAGGAAAAGGCCACGTTTCCTCCCACGGGGTTACCCAGGAAGCCAGCCAGGCAGGGGAGACCACGCCGAGATAGTAAAGAGAAGAAAGAGAAGGCCTTATCTCTAGCCTCAGGATTCTGTAAATTTGGGGGGCCCGGAAGTTCATTCAAGGAAGCTTCACGGTTTGGGTGATGCAGCTCTGCAGCTGCCAGGAATCGAACCCAAGTCAGAGAGTCCCGCCCCCACCAAGACGTTGATAACCAGGTCTAGAAACTTGACTTGGTTTTCAGCACGAAGCGGGCTATTCTTCTTCTCACGCAGAGTGTGGCTCAGGAGGCGGCTCCGGCTCCGGAGATGCCGTTGAATGCGAGCGTGACAGCTGCCGGAAGTACGGGGGCTCGTGGGACGAGGACATGGAAGACGACCGTTGCGTCTGTGACTACACCTGCAGGACCGTGCCGCAGAACACGGTAAGAGGAGGTTTCTCCAGCCGCCGCATAATTTAGAGGTTTGATTTTCTGCACAGAGCACAAGGGGTTGGTCTACACCACAGGCGTTCAAGTGGGCAACTTGACGACCCTTTACTTCAGCTCCCAGAATCCCCCCCACACACAGACAGCACGGCTGGCTGGGGAATTCTGGGGGTTGAAGTCCACCATTTCTAAGGTCGGTCTTGATGACTTCCAGAACAGCTCCAGATATTCTGCGGCAGGCTTTTTTTTTCTGTTTCTCATTAATTTCCCTGGCATGCATTTGCATATTTTATGGACGGGGAAAGTGGAACGCGCAGGAAGCTCCTTGCTTGTTCTGACATCCTGGATGCCAGCAGATGTGTTCTCCGAACCAGGGAGATTAGAATGAATGTTTCTTCTTCTTCTTCCCCCTCCCCTCCTTGTGATGCCAAGAGATCAGAGGCAGAATTATCTAGGAATCCATCCAACCTGCTTACTTACTTGCCAGGCTTAACCTAAATCTGCACCTCGAATCGGCGAGAACATTTTTTTCTCCCTAAAAGAGCCTCTGAGGCGCCAGCCTCTTGGGTGGCTCTCGACCTCTTTTAATTACGTAAAACGGTACAGCCCAGATGCTCCCTTGGGGTAAAAACTGCACAAGAGCTACCCCGAAGGCTTGCCTGCTGGTCCTGTGACTTTACACCGCGGCTCCTACCCACGAGTAGGCCTGCTCCCAAATGAGACACTGACCCTCAAAGGCTCGGTGTCAAAACGGCCATCCTGAGCTTCAGCCTTGCTTTGCTAGATGTCAGCCTGCCATAGACTATGGGGGGGAGGGAGCTGCTTAATAATAATAAAAGTTGAAAGGTACCTTGGAGGTCATCTAGTACCACCCCCTGCTCAGGCAGGAAACCCTATACCATTTCAGGCAAATGGCTCTCCAGTCTCTTCTTTAAAACTTCCAGTGTTGGAGCATTCACAACTTCTGGAGGCAGGTGGTTCCACTGGTTAGTTGTTCTAACTGTCAGGAAGTTTATTCTTAGTTCTAGGTTGCTTCTCTCTTTGGTTACTTCCCATCCGTTGCTTCTTGTCCTGCCTTCAGGCACTTTGGAGGATAGCTTGACTGCCTCTTCTTTGGGGCAGCCCCTGAGATACTGGAAGATTGCTATCATGTCCCCCCTGGTCCTTCTCTTCATTAAACTAGACAGACCCAGTTCCAGTGAAGCTTCTAAGTGGAATGGGAAAACAATTCGCTGGGGGAACAATTCAAGCTTGTAAGCCGCCCTGAGTCTTCGGAGAAGGGCGGGATATAAATGGAATTTAAAAAAAATATTTAAAATAGTGAAAACATCATTTTAATTGTCGCCATTGGCATTTCATTTGGTTCCCCCCTTTCTTTAAGGATTCTATCCCGCTATTTCTTCGATATTAGTGTAACTCCTGTCCCACGGCAAGCTGCCCCACGGCGAGGTGGCCGTGGGGAGCTATCCGGTGGGGAGTTGGCCAAGCAAGTTGACCGTGGGGCGAGTTGTCGTAGACCCTTGCTGGGACACGGGCTGGTCATCCCAAGGCCATCTAGCCCGCCGATGCAAGGGAACATTACCAAAACGATTCCTTTGAATGTGATTGGACGATAGGGAGATAACGGGGGGGGGGGAGAGGACCAAGAAAAGGAAAGTCAACAGGGTAACCTTCGCGTGCCAACCTTTAGTTTTGACTTTTAATTTACAGCGGTGTGTTTGACTTCTAATAAGGCTATTCCTTTCGCAACAAATGGAGCCCGTTTCTACTTGGGGGTCCGAGCTGAGGCAGCTCCGACATTCCGGTTCTTTCTGTAACGGGACCCTCTGCTTTCTCCCCCCACCCCCCCATGTAGGTGTGTGGGTCAGACGGGGCTTCTTACACCAATGAGTGTGAGCTGAAAAAATCCCGCTGCGAGAAACGCCAGGACATTTACGTGGCAAGCCAGGGACCCTGCCAAGGTAATTTCAGCACCCAGGCTGGCGGAAAGCAAAAGATGGTTAGATGGGGTCTGTGGATATGAGATTGGGCAGACTCGGAGAGATAGCAGAAGACCTGGGGAGGTGTGTGCGTGTGGGGGGGGGCTGGCGTGGTGTGGTCCGTGGGGTCGCGAAGAGTTGGAAACGGCAACTGGACAACGACACCTCGAAGAGCTGCTGCTACTTGCTGGTGGCATGCTCATTAAAATGAGATTTTTAATTTTCCTTCCAGGAGTCCCCACTCTTTCGCCTTCTTCGCCAGAACTCCTTCACTGTAGCAAAACAGTTTATGGCTGCTGCCCAGACAACGTGACGTTGGCACTTGGAGTAGGATCGGCTGGATGCCCCAGTAAGTAGATGCCATTCTTGGAGGCCTGGAAAACAAGGCTTTTAACGCTGAGCTCAGGGTGGAGCGGAGCCCTCCCTGGCACTCTTCCGGGCCCCGGAGAGGGCACGCTCCTCTACCCCAATCTGTTCTGCCTTTCCCTTGCCTCCCCCACCGCCTTCCCTAGCCCACCCAGGCAGACTTTATTAAATTTTTATGGAATAATTAGCCAGAGCCATCTTGTTCGCCTAACGAGACGAGGAAAGAGTTGGTGGCATTTTAAGCAGCTGAGGCCGAGGGCCAGCTGGTTAGCGGGCATCCATTAGAGTGGCCGTCGGGAACGCAGCGGCCTTGTTTGCGGTTGGGTAGAGGCGCTTCGTGCACCGGGTCATTTATTCAGCGGCGGCCGCCTTCCAAAAGCGATTTTAATGGCTGCAGAGTTGTTGACCCAGAGAGCCATAGAATCCACAGAAATAGCAGATTCTCCTCCTGGGGTCGCATTGATAATTTGACGCAGTGAAGTCACTCAGAAGCTCAGCTGGAAATCATAAGCTTGCGTTGCCTGGGAGTCCTCGGGGAAGGACTTAGGAGGCACTCACCCTTCCCAACCTGGCCTACTTTATTTTGAGTCCCGGGGCAGTTTGTCTAGTCAGTTCAGATGGGAGGGTGCCCGATTCCCGTCTGTGGAAATCCCTTCAAAGTTAAATTCTGGTTGTGCGCTTGACACAGGCCACCATAGATATCACCACCACCACCACCCAGAAATTATTCTGGGAAGTTTCCAGAATTCCCATTCGGGCAGGGTTGGAACCAGTCAGATCACCCAACTGAAACTAAGCATCTCTTCTACAAGACACTAATGAGGACTAGAAGCCTGAGCTGTGTTGTTTACGGGCAGAGTAATCACCGGGCTAGCTGGCCAATTCATCAATGGAATAGCTTGTGGGTGTTTCCATCATTTCAAAAACAGACTAATCAACCGTTTGGCTGCGATGCTATATCGTCTGTCTTGAGCAGTTGGTTAGACTAGAACAGGGGTAGGCAACCTTGGCTCTTTTATGACTCGTGGAGTTCAGCTCCCAGAATTCCTGAGACAGCATGGACTAGAAGAATGTCTGTTGAGATTCTGAGTCACCCACGTCATGGTCCAAGAGGCCATCCTATTTTAAATTGAACAACCCTCTCTCAACAGAGGGGGAGGGATACGACACCACATATCTCCCATTTACAGCACAGTCCTTCCAGCAGCTCCAAGGAGATTCCACACACCCGTTTGCATTATCTGGGTGACCCTGAGGGCACAGATAAACCTCCAAGTGGCCTCAATGACGCTCAGAGGGAGGGCTAACAACCAGATGACTGCAAGGAATATAAATCCTTCTATTCCCCAACCTTCAGTCAGAACCGAAGAACCTCCTTGGGTGAGAAGATCTTCAAGGAAAAATAAAGGAAGCCCAGTTGCCTTTGGGTTAGACCAGTAGACCTTCAAGTTCTCTTCCAGCCCTAAGTTTCTCTATTCTACGTCGCTCTCCTTTGAAGAAGCTTCTCTGCTTCAGTTACGAAACCTGTCCGAGGGGCTGGGGGCTCTTCTGCTAACCCTTCCCTCCTGTCTCGTAGGCACTTGCCACTGCAACCCCTACGGCTCCTACGGTGGGAGCTGTGATCCCAGCACAGGCCAATGCTCCTGCAAACCCGGCGTCGGAGGGCTGAAGTGTGACCGCTGTGAACCCGGTTTCTGGAACTTCCGTGGGCATCGTCACCGACAGCAGGAGCGGCTGTACCCGTGAGTACCTCTGGTTGCCGCCCGGGTGGAAAAAAGGTTGGAAGCGTGTGTGTGTGTGTGTGTGTGTGTGTGTGTGTGTGTGTGTGTGTTAGAACTTGTTTCATCTCTCCCATTCAGTGTAGGAGAAGGGCAGGCAGAGTGGGAGGTGGTGGAGGAGTTACGCGAGTCATCAGCCCCGAATCTTTCGGTGGTCACAAACGTCTTCAGTACAACTTCTCTTGAACTCCATTGACTCTCGCCTAGTGCCACATATGGACTTCAGCAGTGAATCTTCTTCGCTGCAACTTAACGTGTGGTCCTGATTCGTCTACATTTCTGCTCCCCCCCGGCTTTCTAAACAAAGTTTTGGAGGTGAAGCTGGGTTGGAGGGAGTTAATCCAGGCCCCAATTTAGGGAAAGCCCTTCAGAATCAGAGACAATAAGCTTCGATATTTTTTGATTCCTTCCTTGGGCTGATGGCAGAACAGATTCGGCTTCATTTTCTCCTTGTCTCAGCCTTGCCTGCAGGGCAGAGAGCAGGGATGGAGGTGCGAAGCAGAAATTAGTTCTCACCTTCCATCTTCCCCTTCGCGCTCCCATCTCCGGAGAGCGGAAGGTCAAAATCGCACCCAGCACCTGCGAAAGAAGTCATTATGGAAACAGACGATAACCAGCAGCCCCTTTTTTCCCCAAGAGATCAGATCAGGGTCGGATAGCCGTGCCAGCGTTTTTTATTATTATTATTATTATTTGAAAGCCGCAGCGAAGGGAAGTTTATAAAAATGCAGAGCCGTCTCACAAAACTCTTTTCCCGGGATAAAGTTGCAGTCGGCCGAAATCCGATCGGCTTCCACCACTGCTTAATTTGGAGAGCTTTTGACTCCAGACGTTGGAGGAAAGTGCCCTGGTGTCTCTGACCCGTGGTGTTATCGCGCACGTCTGTGTGTGATATACTATCTACCAGAACCTGGAAACATGAATTGGGGAGCAGGATTTGTAGATAAAGATTTCCTTCATCCAGAGAGAGGGGAAGGAAAGAAAAAACAATAACACCCATATTCTTTTAAGGATTGCGAAGGCTGCCTCTGATTTTTTTTAAATTTATTTTAAATGAATGAAGTCAGAGCCGCCAGCCCAGCTTGCTTAACTGCACCTGGCTCGTATTTTTGATGGGCTAAAAACAATGTCGAGGAATCCGTCCATCGAATCGAGAGCTAGTCCAATCGTGACCGACATTTTTCTCCTTCCCAGCCACTTTCCTTTCTCTTATCTTCTTATTTCGCTCCACCGTCTCAATCAGCGGAACAGCTTCTTCCTCCCTCGCTGGAGGCCTTTCAAGAAAAGATTAGACAACCGTTTGTCCAGGCTGGAATTAAGGGCAGGGGGCTGGACTAGAAGACCTCTGAGGTCTCTTCCAGGCCTCTGATTCTTTGGGGGAAAATAGGAACCAAATTACAGTTCAGCAATGCCCGTTGCTCCAGATTTGTATTGACAAGCTATTCCTTCAGCAAACAAGAGAGTGAAGGGTGAGGGGGGGGGAACGGAGGGAGGGAAGGAGGGGGAGCCTGTCTTAATTTCAAGGTCCATTGGCGATCAAAGCAGAGAAATCAATAAAGTGGCAAATGGGGGAAAAGGGGGAGGGGAGGATGGAGGGGGAGGAGAAAAAAAAAAGAGAGTTATCTGGAAGCGACTACAAACAGCCGAGTAAGCCATGCGTGCGTGAGCATCCTCACGAAACACGGCGAGTGGGAAAATTATCACGGGCACGTCTCTTTTTCTCTCTGGAGGATCGGCGTTGTTCTGCAGTAGTCAATCCCGGAATGGAGACGGCTGGAAGTTGCCAGACTCACTCGCTATTAGAGGGAGAGAGAAAAAAATGGGGTGTGGGGGGGGGGAATAAAATTCTGAACGAAGCACCAGGTGGGAAATTAAACCACAAGCTCCCGCTTTGGGGTTGCTGGGAGCCAGCGCTGCCCCCTGGTACTTAGCAAATGTATCTTCGGGCACGCGGGTGACACACACACACACCACACACAAGCCTGTGCGCACACAAGACAGGGAGGTAATTAGATGCCAGAGAAGCTCCTAGGGGATTTTGCTGTCTTAATAGCATCGTTCGTTGGAACGGGAGCAAGGCCGTCGTGAAGAGATTCTCCCGTTTACTGGTGAAATGCCGGGGACGATGGGCGGGGGTGTTCTCAGCTAACTTTTCCTTCTCATCTCATCTCTTCTGCATTTTTGAGGGCTGGGGTGGCCTGGCAGCCAGATTCGAGAAGAATGACAACAAAGACAAATTGCAAAGTCTTATTTATTTATTCCCCCCCCCCCCGCGTTCCAAAGAGCAGCTGCCAGAGGTGGATTCCATCAAGGTGTAACCTTTTTTTTTCCTCGCTCCTAATTACTTCTAGTAGAGAAGGCACCCTTCCATCTTCCTCTGTGCCCCGAGAAGGTCTTACTGCATTGTTTACGCGGGGGTGTGTGTTTGTGTGTGTGTGTGTGTGTGTGTGTGTGTCCCAAATCCCTACTTTGGTTTGCCATATCAGAGCCGTGAAGTCATCTGGGCCCAGTTCTGCTTGAGTTCCAGCTGGCTTTAGCGGCTTAGCCCAGCAACCTGCTTCAAATGCAGAAAGGTATTAAATGTTCAGTCTCCAGATAGCAAAGGAACAGACAGACAGTAGTAGAAAAGTCGGCTTTAATTTCATAGATTTATGATCCGCTTTTCAGAAGAAAAACGCGTCATCAAAACACGGGCTTTTAAAATACAAATACCGAAGCTGGTAAGTAACAGAAAAGCTAGTGGTAGGATCAGGGGGAAAAAAATAGCCCGGGTCTCTTAAAATTAACTCTGTGTGGGCCAGTTTTTTTTTACGTTCTCCCCCAGAGAATGTCCAGGGAAAGAGGGCCCTAGAGACTTGTGGGAAAGTGGTCTTTTTCCCAGGGATCTGGGGCCATGACGGAAAAGGCCCCGTCTGAAGGAGGAAAGAGTTGGGGGCTTTGGAAAAGCTGATTGGCATAGATCAGGGGTCCTCAACCTTGCCAACTTGAGGACTTGTGGACTTCAACTCCCAGAATTCCTCAGCCAGCTTGTATTTGCACGAGGAAAGGGTTTATTTTATTTTATTTATTTTTTGCTTCACTGAGAAAAGAGCTGTGTTCCATTCTTGCAAATCAGTCTTAATCCAGCCCGGTCCTTTCAGCTTCAAGCCTTCCTCCAGATTTCAGCAGGGAGGTCAACTCCCAGAATTCCCCAGCCTACCCGCACAGCCCTGAGAATTCTGGGAGTTTGGCACCCATCTCTCCGAAGGATGCTCTGAATGGGGGAAGGAATTCTTGACACCCGCGTGTTTCTTCCCAAACCCTCCTTTGCTTTCCCGGACAGCCTGCCACTGCGACCCCGTGGGATCCGTGCGGGATGACTGCGAACAGATGACCGGCTTGTGTTCGTGTAAAGCCGGGATCACCGGCACGAAATGCAAGCAGTGTCCCAGCGGAAGCAAGCTGGGAATGTCCGGTTGTGAGAAAGGTAAAAGTGGCTTGCGTAGGCAACCGCTTTGGAGGGATTCTCTGCCAGAGAGCTGAAGGAAGAATTCTTCCTTGGGAGGGTTAAGTTGGGAACTAGGATCCGCTTAACGTTTGCGTTGAAAGGCGTGCATGATCCCCAGATCTCTCGGCCCCCTCCTCCTGCGCTGAAATGACCTGTGAATTCGGGGCGTCGTGCGTGGAAGTGAACGGCCTGGCCCAGTGCGAGTGTCCGTCGTTGCTTTGCACGGAAGCCGACACATCCAAGGTGAGCAGAGGGAGCAGCGGTGAAGACGGGTGGTCAAACTCAACAACATCTCCCATTAGATCGGCTCCAGTTGAATTCAAAACAGTAATCAAAACAGTAAGGGCACTGATTTGTCCTAATAGCATGAAAGGTCTCTTCTGCCAGTCCTGCGAGGTAGTCCGGACAAGGAGCACGGTTTCCCCCACCCCCAAGAATTCTCCAGGTTTGATCTCTTGACTAACCACTCTTTCTTCTTCTTCTCCCTGGCCCTCACCACTCCCAACGTCTCCCATCTTCTAGGTCTGTGGCTCTGATGGGGTGACCTACGGTGACCAGTGTCAGCTGAGGACCATTGCTTGCCGGCAAGGGAAGGTCATAGCGGTGAAGCATTTGGGCCAGTGTGCAGGTGAGTCGCCATTTGCACACCTGAGTGCTAACGGGGTTCCTTAGACCAAGCAATTGCACAGAGATTGACAGCTGTCCCACTTCTTTTAACATTGGGGGGGCGGAGGGTGCTCTCTGAGCCTGGTTGTTTGTTTTTATGGGCTACCCCAAATTCTTTCCCCAATTCCGTCTTCTTGGCACCTTACGCCGCATTCCCTTTTGCCTTGGTCTCTTCCAGAATCCCATGTCAGCCACCCCACCCCACCTGCGACCCAGCGCCCTTTGGACTCTGTCCCCCCTCTGCCCCCCCAAATCACGACCTTGGCTCCCGAGCTGGCCAGGACCACCACCTCCTCCTCCCCCTGGCATTCAGAAGACCATGCTTCCCGCCATAGCCAGCCGGTCACCCGAAGGGTAACCAAGCCTGCCGTCCTCTCCACCCTTCCGTGGACAACTCAGGGCATCCGCCAGACCACCGCCCGACCCCTCTTGACGGCCCCCGTGGTTCCTGCCACCACTCAGGTGGCTTACGTCGAATCGGGCAGCGCCGAAGGCAGTGGAGATCCGGAACTGGGCACCAGCGGAGATCAGGAAGGCAGTGGGGCCAGCTCTGCAGGTATGTTACTCACACCTGTGTGTGTATCTGTGGAGATTCTCCATTGTCCTGGTTGTCCCCACGGACAACTTTTGCTTTTTCAAGAGTCAACTGGACTTTCTCTATTTTTCTTCGAGGACGTTTCGCTTCTCACCTAAGAAGCTTCTTTAGCCTGGACCGGATGGTGGGGAGTGGAAGGATTTATACTCCTTGCAGATGAGCTGGTCATTTGCATCCTTTTAGCGAGTCATTGAGGCCTCTTGGAGGTTTATCTGTGTCCTCAGAGTCACCTGAGAGGTCGGCTTGCGGCCCCCAGGGGGGAGAGCATTCTCTGTGGGCGTGCCAGCCCTTTGGAATCAATTACCGGTTGAGCTCTGGATGGCTCCCGACCTTCGCTCTTTCCGCCGTGATCTGAAAACCTATTTATTTGAACAGGCCGGCCTGGTTTAAGGGTTTGGGTTATTTTTAAATTATTTATTGTTAGGGCTTAATTAATTTAATCTACTTTTAACTTTTGTATGTAAGGTTTTTATTGTCCTGTACACTGCCCTGAGTCCTTCGGGAGAAGGGCGGTATAGAAATTCAATGAATACATAAATAAATAAATTGTAATTGTGTTCTTCTTCCCGTGGCTGAAACAGGGGAGGAAGAAATGGAAGACACCAAGGTGACAAGCCCCCACCTCATCGAGAGAGCCACCTGTTACAACACGCCTCTGGGGTGCTGCTCGGACGGCAAGACCCCAGCTGCTGACGCCGAAGGAAGCAACTGCCCAGGTAGATCACTTCCCTTTCTCTTGCGGATGCTGAGCTTCAGCTAGGAACAAAATTCTCGGGGGGGAAAAAGCACATCCTCAAGTGTCCTAAGCAGTCAGCCTAGGTGATGGCGAGGGTGAAATTTGGGGGTCCGTCCTTCCGTTTCCTTGCCCAGCTGCAATTCCCAGCGTCTCTCGGAGAAAACCACCCCGGCGCATTTCGGATGCGTTTCCACGGGACAACCGAGCTGATCGGGCCGTGATTTTCGGATCGATGTGTTGCTGATTTCTTCGTTAGATTCAGACCTGACCTTTTCTCCGGGAGGTTTAAGAGAGTCCAGAGCATTTCCTTCCAACTGTGAAAGTCCAGCAAGAATTGAGGGTCCATCTCTAACAGCTTCTCTTTCTCAACTCTACTCCAGCAGCTTTCTGCCTTGAGTCTTCTGGTCACATTCTGGAAGATTTAAAAAAATGGAAGTTGACAAGCTAAGGATCTGGTCCACTAAGGATTCTGCTGATCCATAAAATGTGGGGCGTGGTTTCCTTCACTTTCAGAGACAGATCCGTCTGTGGTCACGCAGCAAAAACTTGCCAGCTTCCTGGCCGGCAACACAGCAAAAAGCCACATTTGTGAGATGAGTGGCAGAGCAGAGAGGAAGGGAAGGAAGGGAAGGGAAGGAAGGAAGGAAGGAGATGGAGGAGAGGGAGGAAGGAAGGAAGGAAGGAAGGAAGGAAGGAAGGAAGGAAGGAAGGAAGGAAGGAGATGGAGAATGGAGGGACCAATGGAGGAGAAGGAGGAAGGAAGGAAGGAAGGATGGACCGACGGAGGGGAGGAAAAGAAAGAGGATTTTTTATCCCTTTAGAAGAGTCAATGCAATACGATGCAGTGCAATATTTCTGCTTTTAAACCTGAATAATATTTCATCAACTGAATCCAAATCCCTGCACGCAGAGGGCAGCGCAGTGGAGCATCCCGAGAGAGGCCACCGCTGGCCTCTTTTTTGACTTTGCACCTAGGGTGTAGGACCCAACTTTCTGGCTTTTTGCCCAGGCTTCATTCAGCAATCAGTTGCCAGGCCCACATGCCCAAACCAGCTTCTCCCCTTCCTCTTCTGGAGCTCTCGAGGATCCATCTGCCTGGAAAGAGAAAAATTCATTTGTTGGCCCCATCAGTTCCTTAAAATTCAATAAAATCCCCACGGGGGATGAGAGCCGTTAAGAAGCAAGGCCTTCCCCTCTTCAGGATCAATCCACGTATGCAAACCCCGGGGTGGGGAAAGGAAGATAACATTCGAATGCTTGTTAACCTTATCCTCCTCTTCCACCTTTGATCATGGTTTGACCAGGGCTTTGACTCCTGCCTACATGCTAGCCTGTTTCTGAAGAACCCAGGCTGGGCGATTGATAAGAGGTAGCTTATAAATAGCGAAAAGTAAAGGACACCTGCTTGGTTTTAGGGAATGCAGCTCCTCCCCACCGCCGCTTTTTCTCCCCAAACTGTGTGAATTTTGTAACCCAGGTCAGCGGCACCCCAGGAGGGAAAGTGGTGAGGGGAGGGTCCCTTGTCCTCCCTTTCTCTTCCCTCTTTCTCCTCCCTCCTCCCCTTTCCCTCCCTTTTGTTTGCACGCCAGTAACCCCCTCCCATCTCCTCTTGTTTTTTTCCAGTAGTTGATGTTCTCGTTCTCTCTCTCTCTCCCTCTCCCTCTCTCTCTCTCTCTCTCTCTCTCCCTCCCTCTCTCTCCCTCCCTCTCTCTCCCTCTCCCTCCCTCTCTCTCTCTCTCTCTCTCTCTCTCTCTCTCTCTCTCTCTCTCTCTCTCTCTCTCTCTGCCCCAGCTAACCCTCTTTCTCTCGTTACGCAGCCGGTCCAGGAGGGTCCCCACCCAGGCTGCAACTTGGAGGAGCTTCTATGGTAAACTCTTGCCAGTTCTCACAACCCCGGGCTTTCTGCTACCCCGGTCTGCCCACCCACCCACCCGGCCTCAAAGTACTAACCCTCCCCATATAAGCCTCCCTCTGATCCATCCAGACTAACCCTGATCCCGCAGCGCTCTTCATCTGCCACCATCTTCTTCCTTCTCTCTTTCTGCCGAGGGGCTGAACACTCTTTTTTTTTTTTTTTTAAAAACGGTTTGGGTGTCTGGATTGTTTTGGCACTGCCTTCCGCGTGGCTTCTTTCGGTCGCGTTAACCGGACGTTTTCTTCCCGGCCTTGTCTCTTTCCCCCTGCCCTCTTTCTTCCCTGCAGCCACCAAAGTCTTCCAAGGGGTCCTCATTTTGGAAGAGGTGGAAGGCCAGGAATTGTTTTACACCCCCGAAATGGCCGACCCCAAATCGGAGCTCTTTGGAGAGACGGCCCGGAGCATCGAAAGCGTGGTAAGCGAGCGCAGGAAAAAAACGAGGCCACGGCGGCTTTCCGCCGGCGGCGGGATTGCGTAGCACAATCGTGGCTCTCCTGCAACCCCGGGGGATCGGCGCCCGCTGTCGGTCCACCCAACTAAAATCCAAGCTCTTGCAGGCGTTTTTGAGGAGGGACCCTGGTGGGTGAATAAGGATGCTGATCCCTAAATCTTTTGTGTGTGTGTGTGTGTGTGTGTGTGTGATTGGTTTGTTTCATTTCCGGGCAGCTGGACGAGCTTTTCCGCAACTCAGAGGTCAAGAGGGATTTTAAGAGTGTCCAGGTGCGGCATCTGGGCCAAAGCAGTGCCGTCAGGGTGATTGTGGAGTCCCATTTTGATCCAGGTAAGTCTCCACCTGGTTCCCCCTCCTCATTTAGGCAGGTGCAGGCCTGCCCCAGTCGGTTAGATTTAGGATTGACCCGTCGGTTGGTTTGCATTTGGTCACTCTTGAGTAGGGGTGGGCAACTACGGGCCTTTTTATGATATGTGGACTTTGACTCCCAGAATTCCTGAGCCAGTATGGATGGGGGTGAGGAGGGAAGCATTCCTGGCTGGCTGAGGAATTCTGGGCATTGCAGCCCACAGGTCACGAAGAGGCCTTAGTTGCCTAGCCATGCTCTTGAGGCTACATCTATAGGGACTACATCTAAGGCCGCCACCCCCTTTTCCCCTGCCACAACAACCCTAGAAGGCAGGCCAGGCTGAAAGGGAGCAGAGACCTTTTTCCTAGTCCTTGTCTCACTCCTTCACTTCAACACCACTCCAACTGTGTCTGTTGTGGGACTTAAAACTCCCGTCCTCTCTCGCCAGGCTGGCCAGGAGTCAAGGACGATGGAAATCGAAAGGCTGGAGTATTTGTATTGTCCTAGGCCATTGTTGCCACCATCCTCTCAATCCTTCACGCTGGAAGATGCAGGCTGGCTGGCTGGCTGGAGATTGTAATAATTCTGCTTCCCCCCCCCCCCCCCCCCAGCAGCTATTTCTATTCACTGGAATATTCCGGGCAGGCAAAAAGGGTGCCACGGAAAACCGGTCCTGGATTTTCTGCTTTTTTTTTTTTATAACGCAGGATCAACGTTCCAAATCCCCCCCTTTTTTTTCTCCCCCCCCCCCCCTGCTTTCCTTAGAGCCAAAGGGCCCGTTCTGAGTTCAAAGCTTTTATCAGCCGGTGGCAGAACAACAACAACAAAAGCAGTTTTGTCTTTTGCTTTTTATTTTGAAACCCCTTTTAAGGCGTGTCTTTTGCTTAGCGGAAAGAAAGGGAAAAAATTGAGCCCAATTGGGGGGGGAAGAACTGTCTGTGTGTGTGTGTGTGTGTCTGGTGTGTGTCTGTGTCTGTGTGTGTTGTTTTCTGGCTTCAAGGTGGAGGATGCACCTCCCCAAGGCTCCTGTTTCTTCTTTTCCTTGATCTTTGTAGCTACTTCTTACACGGCTGCCGACATCCAGCGGGCCCTTCTGAAGCAGATCAAAGCCTCTAAGAAGAAAACAGTCTTGGTGAAGAGACCCCAGCAAGAGAACATCAAGTTTATGGACTTTGGTATCCTCCCTTCTGCCTTTCTTCTTTCCTTTCTTCCTCTTTCTCCTCCCTCCCTTCTTTCCTATCTCTCTGCTTCACTCTTTTTTCTTCTTCTTCTTCCTGTCTCAACGGTTCACATTTTCCTTGCCCCCCCAAAAAAGCTCATTCCCCCTCCAACCCAGAAAGTCCGCTAAACCTTCCCGTTCTCCTCCATCACCGGGACTTTGCGAGAGGATTTCAGCCCTGAAGACAGGCAGCTCCGTTTTGGCGGGCAGCGCCGCCAGCTTCCTCTTCGGCAGCCAGGGATGCCAATTCCTACAACCTTCGCCCAAGAGAGAGATGCTTTTCCTACTTTCCTCCCTTTGGGAAAGGTGGAACGAGAGCAAAGTTTTCGGCCACCCGCTTAACGGGCTGAGTTTTGATCCGTTGCTTAATCTGGGTCTGAGAGGGTGGGACAGATCTCCTATTTCTTTCAACGGCTCCATTAATTCCTAAGGAACCTGTCCCGCCCGAGCTTCACGTTTGGGCAGGGACGGCGTCCACAAGCGCAGAGCCCACGGAGAAAAGATTCGTTTCTCCGGTTTGCGCCTCTTCCCTCTTATGCCTTCCTCTCCATCACGGTTGGGTTTCTTGTGGTAGGGAGTTCCACTGCTCCATTCCAGTCCCCCAAAACTTCCGCTTCCTCTTGTTTAGAGGTGGGGGGGAAACTGAAAAAATTGTAGGGGAAAAAAAACAACAGATTTTTTTTTCAAACGACTTTGGGGGGGGGAAAGAGCAAAACGCCGTGGGTTTTTCCCAATTTTTCTGTTTTTTTTTTCTTCTTCTTCTCCCAGACCTTCTCATCTCTACTCTTGTTCTCTTTCTAGACTGGATCCCCCAGCTTTTCACCACCACCACCACCACCACGATCGCCACCACCATGGCCCCCACAGCCAGCAGCTCCCAGGGGTTCCCCATCACCCCTATCGGCCGGTCCCTGAATCCAGGAAGGCTAAACGGGAAATCCTTTGGGACAGTCACAACCAAAAGGCCCAGCACCAGCCTTCCAGCCTCCCCAGACCGGAAGAAACCCCTGCGCCCGTTACCCGCCACCAGGAAGCCCGCTCGGCCCTGTGAGTCTCACCCCTGCTTGCATGGTGGCACCTGCGAGGACGACGGCCGAGATTTCACTTGCAGCTGCCCAGCCGGAAGAGGAGGGGCTGTCTGTGAGAAATGTAAGTTCAACCATGACATTCCCTGACCCTGAGAACAACTGATCAGTGGAAGAGCTGATTGTGGGCACTCCATCACTGGAGGTTTTTAAGCAGAGATTGGTGTCCAGAACGGTGTAGGGCAGGGGTAGGCAACCTTGGCTCTTTTATGATTCGTGGACTTCAACTCCCAGAATTCCTGAGCCAGCATGGGGGAACTATGGCCCTCCCTCATGACTCGTGGACTTCAACTCCCAGAATTCCTGAGCCCGCATGGGGGAACTAGGGCCCCCTCATGACTCGTGGACTCCAACTCCCAGAATTCCCAAGCCAGCATGGCTCAGCTTGGAAACCTTTTCCTTTCCCCTCAGCGCAGCTGGCTCAGGAATTCTGGGAGTTGAAGTCCACGAGTCCTAAAAGAGCCAAGGTTGCCTACCCCTGGTGTAGGGTCTCCTGCCTGAACAGGGGGTTGGGCTAGAAGACCTCCAGGGTCCCTTCCAACCCTGTTGTTCTGTGTTCTAAATCACCTTCTCCACAAACATCAACCGAGATAGCGTAAGAGGGTTCGCAAGGAAGAAGAAATACCCACTTTGGGGAAGAAGCACCCCATTTCTGCTTCTCGGCTCCGGCCACACAGCCTTCACGTTTCCTTTGATTTATTTATGACTGATGTTCCCACCACCACTGCCCAAATGGCTCTATGGGCCAGGCAACAAAGAGGCAGCATTATATACACCAAGTGGTCTCGCAGGAGGAGGGGGCCACTATTGAGAAGGCACCGAAAAGCATTCTTGCTTTTCAAATGAATAATGGGGCATTCAGAGCCAAAGGGATGATTGGAGGGGGGAGGCGGGAGAGACATGGGTAAATGCAGCACACCTACGTTTGGTAAAGAAAAGGTCTTTTCTTACATTGCAACACGCTCAAGGGAACAGGATTTGCCTGTGTAAAGGACGTGGTGGGAGGTTTTTTTGGGGGGGGAGGAGTGCTTTTATCCCCGTGGATTCAAAAGCTCTTGCTTGAATAAGGAATAATGCAGGGATTTCCCCCTCCTTCCCCCTAGCCATCCGATACTTCATCCCCAGCTTCGGCGGGAAGTCCTACCTGGCCTTCAAAATGATGAAGGCCTACCACACCGTGCGCATCGCCATGGAATTCCGGGCCTCCGAGCTGAGCGGGCTGCTCCTGTACAACGGGCAGAACCGCGGGAAAGACTTTCTCTCCCTGGCGCTGGTGAACGGATTCGTGGAGCTCAGGTGAGGCATGGCCTGACAAGGTGGCGGAGGCCTTGGGGCAGGAGAGGGCAGGCCTTGGAAGGCTTCCCTCGAAGCCGGATCGCCAACCAGATGCCCAAAGGAGAACTCGGCCGGAGGGGCGTTGAATAAACCGCAGTGCCCTCGTTGTCAACGCCGCTAACGTCGGACGTTTTTCCTTTGACAACAGACGGAGATGCCACCATTACCTTCTTATGTTTTACTCTTAAGAGTTCGAGTTAGGCGATGCCGGGAGGGGGAGGAAGTTGGACGAGAGTTTAGCTAGACATAACAACGCTGAACCTAGTGTGAGAACCAAGGTTATTGAAATAAAAGAGGATAAGATTTGGCCGGCTAGAGGGAAAGGCTGCATTTCAAACTAATTGGGGAAAGTGATTTATGACTGTTAATTGAAGGAGGGAATTGTGCTTTGATACTTATGTGCTCAAGGGAGGGGAACTCGGTTTTTGGGGCTTTGACTGTGTTAGTGCCGATGCCATGCTAACTCAAATACAGATTCTGGAAGGTAAACAATGCCCCGAAGCTCTTGAAAGAGTTTCATCTGTCGGAACCATGACAATCACCTCTCACAATCTCTCCCAGGTTCAACACCGGCTCCGGGACAGGCGTGATTACCAGCCGGGTGCCCATCGAGCCTGGCCAGTGGCACACGCTGGTGGTCAACCGCAACCGGAGGAACGGCGTCCTGTCCGTGGATGGAGAGCCGCACGTCCACGGCGAGAGCCCAAGTGGAACCGATGGGCTAAATCTCGACACCGACCTCTTTGTTGGAGGAGCCCCGGAAGACCAGATTGCCGTGTGAGTCATTTTGCGGGCGGAGGGCTTCGCCCACCGATGGCTAGCAAACTTTCTAGATTTTATTTTTTTTAAAAAAAAAACTTTCTGTACAAACAGACCTCAACGTACGGCCAGAATTGGACCAAAAATTCCCATGGGGGAATCCTGCAACAGTCATAAATTTAAAAACTGGTTATAAGTCGCCGTTGGGTCCCTCTGAACGGTCACTAGACTACCTGTGTTTCCCTCAAAGTCCCTGGCCGGAGGGCCCTTGCTTTAAATCCGGAGGTTGAAGTCTTTGGGTGATATCCTTGTTTCTCTCCATCCTAGGGTGGCTGAGCGCACGTCGGTCACCGCTGGCCTCAAGGGCTGCGTCCGTCTGCTGGACGTCAACAACCAGATGTACGACCTGCGGGAGAAGGGCGACGACGTGCTCTATGGCAGCGGGGTGGGCGAGTGTGGCAACAACCCCTGCCAGCCCAACCCCTGCCACCACGGCGGGCTCTGCCATGTCATGGAGGCCGAGATGTTTCACTGCGAGTGTCTCAACGGTTACACAGGTGTGTCTGTGTGTGTTTGTGAGCTCTTGGCTGGCTTCCCGTTCTTCTCTGCAGAGCTAGCTCTCTAAAGGCAAGGAGGCAGCTTCTCTCCCCCCCCCCCGGTGGGCTAGCTCTCTGCATGCACAGAGGGGTGAAGAGGCTGGCGCTCTCTTCCCCGACCCACTGAAAATGATGGTTGGTGGGAGAGAATATCTGAAGCTCAGGGTAGAACTGCGGAGTCCGTGGTGCCCTCTGAGCTTGGTGGCTTTCTGACAGACGTCTCATTGACTGTACTAGGTAACATCATCAGTGCTGGGAGAGAGCGGGGTTTGCAGAGAGGAGGAGGAGGAGGAGGAGAAAGAGGAAGGCTGTGGGGTTCCTGGTGCTCTCTGAGCTGGGTTATTTTCTTGCAGACGTTTCATTGTCTGTACTACATAACATCATCAGTTTTCAGGGAGGAGAGGAGGAGGAGGAGGAGAATGGCTATGGGGTCCCTGGTACTGTCTTGCAGACGTTTCATTACCCAACTAGATAATATCATCAGTTTTCAGAGAGGAGGAGGAGGAGAATGGCTATGTGGTCCCTGGCACTGTCTGAGCAGGGTTGTTTTCTTGCAGACCTTTCATTACCCAACTAGATAACATGATCAGTGCTAGAAGGGAGCGGGGTTTGCAGAGGAAGAGGAGAAAGAGGCAACTGTGGGGTCCTGGGTGCTCCTGGAGCCGGGAGGCTTTTTGGCAAATGATTGCGAACCCATTCAAAGCCCTTCCAGAGTCAGCTGCCTTGCTCACACCTGTGCCTCTTGCCCTGCCCCAGGACCCACCTGTGCCGATGAGAGAAACCCCTGTGACCCCAATCCCTGCCACCTCTCCGCCACCTGCTTGGTGCTGCCCGAAGGCGGGTCGAAATGCGAATGCCCCATGGGGCGAGGAGGCGAATTCTGCGAATCAGGTGAGTGGCTAGGATTGCAGCTACGATAAGAGGTTTAAAATCATCCGAGGGGAATTACAGGTCGCTGAAATCGGGGCTGCGAGACAGGTCCTTAAGGCCAGCCTTTCTCAACCTTAGCGACTTTTTAAGACGGGTGAAGTCCAACTCCCAGAATTCCCCAGCCAGCACAGCACAGCATTCTGGGAGTTGAAGCCCACCCGTCTTAAAAGTTGCCAAGGTTGGCAGACGCTGCGTCAGACACTCCTCCGATTACGCTCCTGCCGGTGAAGTCGAAGGTGAAGGAAATTCCTGTACGAAGCTGTCCTGCTTCCAAATAAAGTTTCTCCAGCCAGAATGTTCAAGGGTCTCTTTAACATTTATTTAAAGGTTTAAAATGGGGGGGAAAAAATCATCCGCTTTTGATTCCAACCCCCTTTCGTGGGAGCTTTCGATCCACAGACCGGGCAGCCTGTCATATGTTGGATTTGAGCTTAGCAAATGGCACAAACCTTGTTTAATTCAACCAGCCACCACTTAGCACATATCCAGTAAATGGCTTTTGTTCCTTTATTCATGCCACCTCTTCTCTCTCTCTCTCTCTCTCTCTCTCTCTCTCTCTCTTAGTTGCAGAAATGGACCAGACCATGCCTTTTCTGCCAGAATTCAACGGATTCTCCTACCTGGAGCTGAACGGTCTCCAGACATTTGTGCCAGATCTACAGTACGTTTTCTTCCTTCCTTCCTTCCTTCCTTCCTTCCTTCCTTCCTTCCTTCCTTCCTTCCTTCCTTCCTTCCTTCCTTCCTCGCCGCTTCAAGAAAATGGCAGTGATGTTAACAACTGAACTGGAAACCTTATTTTATAAGTATTTTCCATTGACCGTGTCGTTCT
>NC_139530.1:3149405-3187432 GCF_947247035.1 Vipera ursinii | reverse complement strand
TGGGAAAACCCTTGACAAGTTCCTAAGATATGAAAAATGAATGAAAGCATCCGGAGGAGAGTTAGGCTTATATTTTTCACCTGCTTTGCAAAATGATAACCTAAAAAATCAACCAAAAAAACGTACCAAATTCTATACTTAGAATTAGTATTAGTATTAGAATTAGTGCAGGTTCGCATCCCACCAGGCTCAAGGTTGACTCAGCCTTCCATCCTTCCGAGTTAGGTAAAATGAGGACCCAGATTGTTGGGGGCAATTAAGCTGACTTTGTAATAATGCTGCTGGGTGTGTGTGTGTGTGAAAGCCCTAACAAGCAGACATATACATAGAATGAAGGCTACTGCTAAGCTTGTAAGCCGCCCTGAGTCTTCGGAGAAGGGCGGGATATAAATGGAATTAAAATAAATAAATAAATAAATACTGTCGTTGCAACTTTATAACGTTGAGTTTTATAACAGCCTTACAAATAATAGCAAATTATATCACTGTGATTGGATTATCGCCTTATCGGTGAGATGGGCAGCATATAAATTTAATTCACTGCTTTTCTTTGATTTAAAAGTCTTGATTACATACGCCCCAAAGTCATTATAACTCAGATTTTAAATATGGGATTAAACCTAAACCATATGGAATTGTACTGTCCTATCTTGGCTTCTCCAAAACCAACACTTGACTGATTTTTAAAAAATCCCAGCGTGAAACTAGGGGAACCAGCTTAGCTTAATGGCTTCAGAGACAGAATAGAACGATTTTTCCCCCCTGTCTTTTTTCTCCATGTGTTATATCTTCCATTCTTGCCCCCCCCCCCCCCAGGAGCAGAGAGCCCATCGCTCTGAACACCTGGATCAGTGTTTCGCTGGAGAGGAACACTCGGAAGGGCATCATGAGAATTAACAACGGAGAACGGATCCTGGGGGAATCGCCGGTAAATTAATGCCACTCTTGAAAACATTTGGGACCCCCTTGCGGGCGGTTTCTTAAATTCAGACCAGGATTGCAATCACACACACCCCTCTTTCTCTTTTAGCCTCCCGTAGTCTGAGACCCCAGAGGTCCCTTTATCATGATCTGACTGCATTTGCACACAATGCACTTAATCCAGTTGTTAAATTAATTCGCTTTTTTTTTTTTGATTCGCATGATTAAATCAGTTGGGAACGGGGATTGCAAGAAGCGCTAAGCCTCCTCAAATGAGCCCAGGTTCAAACTATAAACAGGCTTGGTGTAACGTGTGGACGAAGCTGTTAGGTTCTCCCTGACGAAGTGCAACCGCTGGAGTATCTTCAGTCACCCTGGAACAACCGATGGCCCCTCTTAGCGTGAGATTATGGTGAAGGGCTGATCTGTGGAGCTCTTTTCTACACAGATATCCTGCCTCGAAGTCTGGAGGTTCCAAAGCTATGACAGCCCATAAGAAATAAACCAGGGTCTGTGGTTGCGCTCGATTGCTTCCCAACCTAGTTAAGGGGGTGGCTGGTATCACGGGGGACACTGCCACCGTCGTAAGGGTGAGTCAGTTGCCAAGCATCTGAATTTTGTTCCTGCAACTCAGAGGGGGGATGCTGCAATGGTCGTAAGTGTGAAAGCTTTGAACGGTCGCTAAACGAGCCGTTGTGATTCGAGGGCTACCTGTAGCTTGGTTTTAATTGAAACGTGGGCCATTTGGTATCTAGGAAAGTGTTTAGTCCTTGCCTGGTGGTAGCTTTGGATATCCTTTCCTCTCTCCCCACCTCTTCTTAAGACCGTTGGAGATCCTTTGGGCGGGAATCCCTCCTCGCTTCTTCCAGAGGAGAAGCAAGACCTTAAAACAAGAGGGATCCGAGGATCTGTGTAGTTTATGCTCACTCCTCTCCAGAGATCAGTTTCTCCTTTACGTCTGTCTCGGCGACGGCCAAAAGAATTTTAACGAATCTTGCAACTCTCGTATGTGGTGCTGTTATATCACTGATCTTTTCTCTGTTTTGTCTTTTGATTTCCCCTTTGTGTTTCTTCCTCTTCCTCTTCCTCCTCCTCCTCCTCCTCCTCCTCCTCCTCCTCCTCCTCCTCCTCCAATTTCTTGCTGTCTGGATGTCAGAAATCTCGTAAGGTAAAGAGATAAGTATAATGACCCTCTCATCCTCATCTTCTTTCCATCACGAACAATATTTTTTTCTTTCTTTCTTTTTTGCTTCCCATCCCGACACCAATAATAGAAATAGGTTATCATTTCCCCCCACCTTTTCCCCCCCATTGTACAACCACCTCTTTTAGCATAGATGTTTCCATTTTATTTCTAGTTAAAAAGAGAGCCATCTGCATCCAGGATAATTAGTTTTCTGTGGCTCCCACTCCCCTTTCCATTCCCCGAAGTTCGAGCCATTTTCCATCGTTAACGCTTTCACACATTAGATAGTTCCCTTTTTAACCCGGTGAATTTGAAACGGCGGGCGGTGCCTTTGATACAGGGGCAAATAAGGGTTCGTTAAACCGTGGCTCGTGGTTGGGGAAGCTGAAACCGTCCCGTTTCTCCCTTACTGCAGTAGTTTCGCTGATTCTCAACATTAGATTTGATGAAGATATCTCTAGCGGGACCAGATTGAAACTCTTAATAAGCTGTGGGGTCTTGCGGCTGTAATGAGCTAACCCCCCTTTTTAAAAAACCAACTTTGATGGGCACCGGTTTTTTCTGTGGGTTAACGGAAGATTGAAAGGCACGAAGGAACCTGTGGGGCTAGTTTATTGCTAAACTGATTTGCTGAGGATACATCCCACCCCCTTCCCACAACATGGTCTAATCGACCATCAGTTAAATATAGCCATAAAGGGCCTGCCCTCCGTGAAAACTGTACTGCGGTGTAATAAATGTGTTAATCTTCAAGGCGATCCGGAGAAGTTTTCTTTTTCTTGTAGTGGGTATGACCCTTCCCTCCCGTCTTTGTGACCTCAGTGATTTTTTTTCCCCTCTCCTTTTATCCAGTTGCCCCACACCTCACTGAATTTAAAGGAACCCCTCTATGTTGGGGGAGCACCAGACTTCAGCAAACTGGCCCGGGCCGCCGCGGTGTCCGCTAGCTTTGACGGAGCCATCCAGAAGGTATGGAACGGTCTCTTCCTGGGTTGGTTGTGTCCAAAAGTAGAGCTTGTGGATTTGGGGTGGGTTTGTTTGAGAAGGGAGATTTTCATGGGGATTGATACCTTCGTAGTGCACAGGGGTGTCCCGTTTCCCCCCCCCCAAAAAAAAACTTGCATCAAATATAAGGCTAATGGGGGCTAATGCCTCCTTAAGTAACACCAGCTGCCTGCAATTAGTGCAGGTTCGCATCCCACCAGGCTCAAGGTTGACTCAGCCTTCCATCCTTCCGAGGTAGGTAAAATGAGGACTCAGATTGTTGGGGGCAATAAGCTGACTTTGTAATAATGCCGCTTGGGGTGTGTGTGAAAGCCCTAATAAGCAGGCATATACATAGAATGAAGGCTACTGCTAAGCTTGTAAGCCGCCCTGAGTCTTCGGAGAAGGGCGGGATATAAATGGGATTAAAATAAAAAATAAAATAAGGTCTCCAGCCTTGGGAGCGAGGGTTAGTGCCTTACAGCCCTTAGAACTCTTATCTTTCCTATAAAGAAAATACACAACTCCTTTTTTACTAGTGAATGCTTCAAAATGTTGGTCTCGGAAAGCGTTCCGATTAAACGCTTATCTTTGTTTTGAAGGGGATTGTACCCGAAAGGCAGGTTGCCTCCTGGGGTGGGACTTGAAGGCCATCTTGGTTGGCCTTCTGAGAACTTGTTTCCAGAAAGAAGTAGATTGAAAATGGAGGAGCTCTGGTTTTCCCTGGCTCCTGGAGAACTACAACTTTCAGGAGCTCTGCAAGAAATACGAGGTGGAGAGCGCAGGGCTTTGTGTTCTGCAGCCATGGGAAAGTTAAAATGGAGTTCCTGGATGGAAAGAGAATGCTTAGGAAAATTAACACCTGGCGAGGAACAAAGAAGCAACTGATTAGGTTTAGCCCTGAGAAGGATCCAGTGGGTTCCTTGCTGCAGGGAGGACTGGATCCCACGGGTAGGACAGTTTGCAGCTGGATGGTGGGAGGAAGTTTTTGATGGTGAGAAGCACTTGAGGAGGAGATCATTAGCTAGGAAGATGGTGGTCTGGTCCTCCAGAAGCTCATCAGATGTCGGTGGAAAGTTCTCTTCTTCGGGAGATCACCGGATTCAACCAGACATCTCCCTCCTACAATCCTTTAGGACTGCATGGGATAGCAGCTTCCATAATTACCACCCAGTAGGATCCTTAGCCATGCTAGCTGAGGATTATGGGAATTCCACCAGGAAGGCACTAATTTGAGTCAGGTTGGCTTCTTTGATCCCTGGGGTGGGACCTGGCAGTCTGTTAGCCTCTTGTTAAAAATTCTGTCATTAAGACCTTATTCCTTCCTTGCTCCTCTCCCAATGGCTCAGATTTCCATCAAAGGGACCCCCGTCCTGAAGGAGGAAAACGTCCGCAGCGCCGTTGAGATTTCTCCCTTCCGCTCTCATCCCTGCACTCAGAAACCCAGCCCTTGCCAGAACGGGGGTGCCTGCAAACCCCGCCTGGAGAGCTATGAATGCACCTGCCCCAGAGGCTTCTCCGGGACCCACTGCGAGAAAGGTGAGGCTGGGTTGGCAGGGAAAACCGCCGTGGGCCTCCGCAGGAGCTCTTGACTCACTCTTCCACCGCTGGTTTGACCCTTGAGGGTGCAGGACAGGTAGAACACCTTCCCCGACCTGCTTGGTGTCCCCCCCCAGGGGCTTCTTTCTACTGAATCCCACTTTGGCTCTAGGGAACCCCAAGAGCCGGGGCAGGGGGGCACAGTGGTTAGAATGCAGCATTGCAGGCTAACTCTGCCGACTGCCAGCAGTTCGATTCTCAGCGGCTCAAGGTTGACTCAGCCTTCCATGCTTCCGAGGTCAATAAAATGAGGACCCAGATTGTTGGGGGGGGGGGTTTCCCATAGGCCAACACTGTAAACTGCTTAGAGAGGGCTGTAAAAGCACCACGAAGCGGTATATAAGTCTTAAGTGCTATTTTATGTAACTATATATATACATATATATATAAGTATATAAACCTAAGTGTTTCTCAAGGCGGACTGGAAGTGAGGTTTGAAGGCAGGGTATATTCCAGCCTGAAAGGATCAAAATTCTGGGCTTTCTCCCCACCCACCCACCCCCCAATTCCCCCCCTTCCCAAAGCTGAGACACAAAACCTGCTGAGACTCTGCTGAGACGCAGGACCTCCTGGCTGGGGATTATGGGGCTCGCCATCTGGCACCAGTGGCCCGTTCTCAGGATTTGCTTCCTTCCCTCCAGTCCTCACCGAGAAGGCAGCCGGAGACTCAGAAGCTGTCGCCTTCGATGGCCGGACCTACATAGAATACCACAACGCTGTTACCAAGAGGTAATGACTGGTGTGTGTGTGTGTGTGTGTGTGTGTGTGTGTGTGAGAGAGAGAGAGAGAGAGAGAGAGAGAGAGAGAGAGAGAGAGAGAGAGAGAGAGAGAGAGAGAGGGAGAGAGGGAGAGAGGGAGAGAGATATTTGGGGAGACCGAACAGGTTAAAACAAAAGAGAGGAGCCTGACTTTTAAAATCTGGCCGTAGGGAGAGCTGGACCACAAGTCCCACCCAACTTGAAGGCGGGAGGACTTCCAACGCCCAGAATTCCCCCAGCCAGAAACACTGTCTTGGAGCCAAGAATCGGGGTCCTTCCGTTCACGAATTCAGTGTCCGAAATCTGGAGGGGGCTAATCCTTTCTCCCTCCACCCCTTCCAGTCTTTGCCACCTTCCCTGCGTCCTAAGCGAGGGACCCCAAAGCAGAAGATTCGTTCCAGCTCAAAACCTCAAGGGCAACAAAACTCAGCCTGTAGGATATCGGGGTGCGTACGTGTGCGTGTGTGTGTGTGTGTGTGTGTGTGTGTGGAGGGGATCTCCCCCAGTTTTCTTTATCTGCAACACCTCCTCAGAAGCTCCTGTGCAGAGTCGGCCGCTGTGTTCTTTCTCCGACGCCCGTTTTTTTTTAGCACATGCACTTGGCAGGTACACTGCTCCTGAAGAGGGATGCTCCATTCGGCTCATCCAACCTATTGTGTCTCCCCACTTGTGTGTGTGCGTGTGTGTGTGTGTGTGTGTGTTTCTGTACGTCTCGTTCTTGGCTGATTAATTGTTCTCCAATCCCACCCAGGATGTCTTAGAGGCTATCCTGGCCTTTGGAGACTCCGCTGAAAAGTTTCCCCTTCCAGAGTCCCTTTGGCAAACGAGACACACACGTTGCTGTTCTTTTTTTTCCCCTCCCCCCCCTCCTTCCTTTCCTTCTCTCTGTCCTCAACCACCTTTGTGCTTTTGTTTCGTTTGCAAGCCAACTGACCAATGAGATACCGGCGTAAGTAAAAAAAAAGTCTTCCTCGCTCGCACCTCCGGCTCCATCACTCTCTCACCACCCGCCATCCTTCCGCTCACCTGGGTTTAAACAGGAAGGGATCAAAACCAAAATAAAAAAAATAAATAAAGAAGCAAGTAGAAAAATATTCATTGGAAGCGGCTTGAGGGTTGACTCCGCTTGGTAAAGGGTGGTTGTTGTTGTTGTTGTTTAAATTGTTCTCCAGACTTCACACCTGAGCAAAACGGCTTTCAGAGCTCCGCTTGAGCAAAGGCTGAAAGCTCTCTTTAGGGGACTTCAGATCCAATTCAGGGAGAGAAAAGTCAACTTTTTTTTCCATATTTGTGGAATTGAAATGAATAAATGCCTCAATTTATTTCCAAGAGTCCATGTTCGGAGGTCATTTTCCTGAAGCTTTATATGGGGACAGAATATTAGGGCATCCTCTGTCCTCCAAATTTTGGAGTGTCTTTCTTCTTTCCCTTTCTCCTCCCTCCCTCCCCCTTCCTTCCTTCCTTCCTTCCTTCCTTCCTTCCTTCCTTTCTTTCTTTCTTTCTTTCTTTCTTTCTTTCTTTCTTTCTTTCTTCTTTCTTTCTTTCTTTCTTTCTTTCTTTTTCTTTCTTCTTTCTTTCTTTCTTTCTTTCTTTCTTTCTTTCCTTCCTTCCTTCCTTCCTTTCTTTCTTTCTTTCTTTCTTTCTTTCTCTCTTTCTTTCTCTCTTTCTCTCTTTCCATATATGCCCAACTCTTGAGTCTCAACGCATGAATTAGTTTCAGAGAGAAATCCCAATTTGCATAATTGAAATAACGATGTGAGATATGAATCAGAAAGAAGGCCGGGCTCTTTCGTTTGACTTTCCACTTGCTTCCCTTCTCTCCACACAACCCTAACCCACCCCCCCGCCCCAGCTCTCCCTTCGTTTAACCCTCATCCACTCTAACCCAAGATTGAAGCCATTTTATGAGTTGTTCACAATGCCTGATTTCCCGTTGCTTGTTCTGCTGGTTACGGTAATTCCTTGATAGTGTAAATAACATGGAGGTTCCTCCCTGCCGCTGGGCTAAAACGGTTCCAGGTTCCAGCCGCTTTCGATTCGGATCACCCCAGTTCAAGCTGGAAAAGGGTTATTTCAAGCCCAAATCAGCTGTTCTGCATTTCAGACACGTTTGTTGGGCAAAACGTTTGGCACACCCTGAAGAGAAACTGACCGGGTGCCCGCTGGAAGGATGGCTTGTCTCAGATCTGTATCTGGCAAAGGCCAGTGGGACGACCGGGGGTTTCATAGGGACTAGCCGCTTTTCCCACCTTTGATCGGTTCGCATTTTATCCCAGTGCTTAATGCATGCCTCCCCTTTCTTTCTGCTTCTAAGTCCCGATGCTTTGGATTATCATCTGGACCTCAGGTGAGTCTTGTCGAAGCAGGTGTGCTTGTATCTCGCATCCGGGTCTCGCTGTTCCCTTTTTTTTTTTTTTTCATTTTGACATTCGGCTTGGCTCCTCCGCATGGTTTCGCCTGTTTCTTACAGATTCACCTCCTTGAGCCATTTGCTCTTTCTCCTCGGGAGCAAAGGGGTTCACCTAGACCAGGGGTAGGCAACCTTGGCTCTTTTATGACTCCTGGACTTCAATTCCCAGAATTCCTGAGCCAGCGTAGCTCAGGAATTCAGCTCAGGAATTCTGGGAGTTGCAAGTCCATGAGTCATAAAAGAGCCAAGGTTGCCTACCCTTGACCTTAGACCGTAGGATCTCTGCTTCCTAAGAGTTGAGAGCAAGGTTAAGCCGTGTTTGACCAGCACAACCAAGCCCGGTTCATCCAGATCTTGGTTACTCTCATTTTTCAGGCTGGGACTCGAAGGCATAACAAGCTTTGAGAGGTCCGCAAGCTCCGCTTATTTGTACTTGCCGCTTTCTCTTCCTCTTGAGTAACATTGGAAGGGCAGTGATTTCAACTCCGTATTTTTTAAACCACCAATTTCCTGTTTTCATCTCAAAATAGTTTTTGCTCAGAGCGACCCGTTTCTCCCCTGGGCCCAGGAGGGGGAACGGCATCCTTATAGTCCCGTGTTGTGATGTCTCTCGTCTTGTGTGGGTGTGCGTATCCGTGTGTATATTGTGCTCTTGTGACAGTGGAACGCTTTAAACTGTGTAGCTGGGGAGGTGTTGATTTTCTCTTGCTTCCATCAAACCTCCCAAGAAGAAGAGAGATCTTGGCAGGGAATCCACCGGATCTAAGAGAATCTGATTCTGGGCTAGTTGGTCATCTCCTTTTGTGCTTCAGAAGCTACAGGGCCCTCAAGATCTAGAATTGCAGGAATATACAGTTCAGCCTTTCAAAAATAAAATAACAAGAAGGGTGGGCAACGTTAACTTCCTACCGTTTGAAAGGGAGTACTCAACTTATGACCAGAGTTAAGTCCAAAATTTCTGTCGCTAAGTGCCATGTGACCCGGGTTAAGTTCCAAGTCGTATTAGAACTTGGATTCACCCGTCCTGTGAAACTGCAGTTGGTTCAATCTGAACCTAACCCATAATCCCTTGGGATTGCCCTCCCTAAACCAGGGGTGTCAAACTGCCGGCCTGCAGGCCAGATGCGTCACACCAAAACTGCGCCCACCCCATTGCCGGCAAGGGGGGGGGGGAAAGTCGCGATACGTTGTGAGTTTGACACCCCTGTCCTAAACCACCAACCACAAAAAAAGTAGGGTTGTTGTTTAGGGCCAGAGATAAGCAGGCTGGCGACTTAGCCGTTGGGAGACACCAAGAGGTCATCTGGTCTGGATGGAGTTGGGGCCCTTTGGGTGAGCTCCAAAGGGGTGGGTGGGGAATCCTCTCTCCGCTTCCTGGATTTGACTTCTCCTTTCCACCCCAATGCAGCGAAAAGGCCCTGCAGTCCAACTACTTTGAGCTCAGCGTCAAAACCGAAGCCACCCAGGGTCTCATCTTGTGGAGTGGGAAGGGTCTGGATCGGTCGGATTACATCGCTTTGGCCATCGTGGACGGCCGGGTCCAAATGACCTACGACCTGGGCTCTAAACCCGTGATCCTGCGGTCTACCGTCCCGGTCAACACGAACCAGTGGATTCAGATCAAAGCGTCCAGGTGAGGGGGAATCACAGTTTCATCCGTCCCTTTGGCCAAGTTTGATCGGCGCTAGAAAAAAGGATCGTAGCTTAAAAGTCCCTTGACCAGGCCTGACTATCAGGCCAAAGGAAGTACAAAGAGCTGGGGGTGTGTGTGTCTTCCTTAGATGGCTGCAGCGAAAAGTAGGAATAACTTTGAGGAATGGCAGGCAGGCCCGCAGCGAAAAACCACCGTCAGCGAAAAGAAATTTGAGTCCAAGACACAAATACAATTGGAAAAAGTGTCTCAGGCTTGACTTTCCCTTAGATCTCCCAGAGATAAAGCGCAGGGGGGGGGAATATATTAAGATTTGCAAGAGTGTCTTACTGCAACCCAATGTTTCTCAATCTCCGCAACTTCGACTGGACTTGGATTCCCAGAATTCCCCAGCCAGCTGCCAAGTTGCCCCGGATGAGAAACACCAGATGGAGTGGTGTCCTTTGGGAAGCTCTTGTTAAGCAGAGATTTGAGCCCAGAACTCCTGTCCGTCTCCAGCTCGACCCTTTAATTGTGTTTGTACTACAGCTGGTTTTTGTCAACGGGGTTAGGCTTGTTTGAGACACCCACGAAATGAGGCACACACGAACTGTAGCCTTATTTATCCGCCCCGGAGAAACCGGTGCTGTCGAAACCAAACTGCTCAAAGACCATCCAGGAAATGGATTTTTCTTTTCTCCCCCCCCCTTTAAAAAAAGTCCCCATCTGTGATGTTCCCCGGGCTTCCACAACCCGGAGTGAAAGCAGAGATCTGTGGAAAAAAAAAAGCAGCTGTAATGGAGCTGTTGCACCACCACCAACAAAGGCATTTAAGCTCTCTTGCCTGGACACGTCTTTTGGGCTCACCCTTCACATCCCCTTGGATCTCAGAGGCATCAACCGGTCGCCTCTGGCCTTGCTGCGGCCACTCCGGACCCCCTTGATATAAATAAAAACCACGCAAGGTCAGGGGGCCAATGGAAGAAGGAGCTGTAGGCCCAACAAAAGGGACTTTCTCCCCCCCCCCCCCTTGTGACCTCTTTTAGGATCACAGCAAGTCTAGGCAAGTATCTGCCAGATGAGTCAGCCGAGAGCTGACACTGATGACCCGACTTCTAGAATGACACTTGGCGATCAAATCGCATTTCATACAAAACAAAACAAAAAATCCCCGCAGACGTTTAGCCAGCAAGGGGAAAAAAAAGGGGAGGAAGGATTTTTCTGGACTCAAAGACGGACAAAACTGGGAAGGAAAAGTTTTCTCAAGCTCTTTTCCAGTCCCCGGAGTCTCCCGTTAAATAGAGAGCAGCCGAAGGAAGCAACACAGTAACTCATTGCAAACGCCACTGCTTTGCCCCGTTTGGGGCTTTCCCCACCCCCACCCCCCCATCTTAGTGAAAGAAATAACATCTCACACCCCCAATGGAAAGTCAGGACAAACCTCCACCCTGAGGTGCTGCCTTTCCGCAAGCAGGCTAATTCGGTCGAGGGAGGGCATTCAAGCCTAAAGCACGCATCCTCCTTTAAAGCCAGCGTTGACCCACGCAGGCACAGCCCAAGGCTGCAGGCAGAGAGGATATCAGATTGGGAAACCTCACCGATTGTATGTGTGTGTGTGTGTGTGTGTTGTGTGTTGGTGAGTGTTCAAGAAGGGTGGCGGACTTAATCCCAGTGAAGCTGTCTTGAAAATCAGTGCTCTAAGGGAATAATAATAATCTTAGCTGTTGCTGCGGAGCGGTCATATTTGGCCCGTTGGACTTCCAGAAGAAAGAATAGATCAGGGGGTCTTCAAAGTTGGCCCTTGGATGACTTGTGGACTTCAGCTCCCAGAATTTGCATGCCTGGCTGAGGAATTCTGGGAGTTGCAAAGTCCACAAGTCATCCAAGGGCCAACTTTGAAGACCCCTGGAATAGAGAGTAATAGTGGGAATGACGATTGTGCACAGTTGCCAACATTCCTAGGCCTGGGGAACAACTGGAGAGCCTCAACCTGGAGAAGGTTGGTCTTGTAGGAACGTCTGATGAGGCCTTCCGACGCACTGCCTTGTGTTTCCCCTCTTCCGGCAGAGTCCATCGCGATGGGTCCCTCCAAGTCGGCAACGAGTCTCCCGTCACGGGTTCCTCTCCTCTCGGAGCCACCCAGCTGGACACCGATGGGGCCCTTTGGCTGGGTGAGTCCGTGAGTGTGACCACGGTGTGATCACCCCGTGTCTTCTAAAGAACTCGGCCGTCTTAACCGGCAGACGTTCTCCAGGACGTGGGTTGGGTTCACCCGGCGTGAGGGAGCGTCTCTCGGCTTTGAAATCTCGCGAGAGAAGTCTCCGGGTCATCGCCGGAAGAACTTGGGAGATCCAGACCCCGGTGGGCTAGCACGGAGTTGGGGCCTTCCGTCTTTACCCTTCCTCTCTGTCCTCTTTCCACAGGCGGGCTGGAGAAGCTCGGCGTGGCCCACAAGCTTCCCAAATCCTTCCTCACCGGCTTTGTGGGCTGCATACGCGAGGTGGTGGTGGACCGCCAGGAACTCCATCTGGTGGAGGACGCTTTGAACAACCCCACCATATCACACTGCGCGGCCAAATGAAGGAGAAAAAAAACACACCCCCAGCTCTTCTCTCTTTCTCTTCCCTCCGCCTGGCTATTGCTGTAATTATTTTCTATTTTTGTAAAACTTCTTGCTTTTTTATATTTTGGGGGCGGGGGGGAGGAGGGACAGGAAGAGGGGGGATAGCAGTGAGACGAGGAGGAGGAGGAGGAGGAAGAAGACGAGGAGGATCACGAGAGGATTTCGTCGGAGAAGAACATTCTTTGGGTTTACTGTTTGGTTGCCACATTATCTCGCCCGTCGGACTCACCAGGAGCCAAGCCTCCGTTTTTGATTTTATTTTTGAAAAAACCCGGCAAAGCTTCAGAATGTGACCAAGGAACAAACTTGCCCTTTTTTGCTTCCGGGGGAGGGGGGGTTGTCACTCTCCACTGTAAATGTCACTCATACTTGAAGTCATTCTTTTTATTATTATTATTATTATTATTATTTTTAATCAGATTTATTATTTGTTTTGGCTGACACCAACAACTCTAAGGGGAAAACTGAAGACCACGGATAAAAAGTTGTCCAAGCCATCTCTGAACCAAGGAACAGCCACCACGCGATGAACTGAAGGGGGGCGGATTTTTCACACACACACACACACACACACACACGCACGCACCCCAAGTAAGCCAACAGGGACTCACTGCAGAAGTCTAAAGAGAAATCGGACTCGCGTTTTTACCCCACAGCGCCAGCTGCCCCTTCAGTCTTAACTAGGCTCCATATGATCTTCACGTACTGCCCATTAGAATGACAAAACTGCCTGGCTCGTGTGTCTGCGTGTAGGTGCGTCTGTGTGTAGGGGTGTGTGTGCGTGTGTGTCCACGCACAAAACGTCTATCCTTTGTCCTCTTTTGACAGAAGCCACAGGAGATGTAGCTCTTGGTAGCAGTGGTGAGAAACGGCTTTGCTGGAGAGATGCAGGATAGAAAAGATGGTCAGAGAGGTAGGCAAAGCAAAGGAATTGGGGAGAGTTAACACCCGGGTTGTGGGTGGCCTGGTGATCCAACGGCATTCCCTAAACCCTCAAGGAAGCGAGCTGACATTTCTGACCCAGAATCTTAAACCTCCAAGGAGACGAGCTGACATTTCTGATCCAGAATTCACCATTCGCAACAAAAGATAAGTAGTGCTTGGCTCAGGAGACTTTTTAATCTGTAGCCCAGACAGCAGCTCTTCGATAACTGCCAAAGGTCGTGCCAAGCTGAGCTGATCACCTATACCTATACCTGCCAAAATAATTTTGGGAGACATTTCGGAGCAGTAACCACAGTTAAGTTCAGGCAAGATGGCCAGTTGTCTCGGGTGCCGCCACCGCCCGGTTGACTGGCCTTTACGGAAGAAAAACAGTTTGGAGGTTTAACCGTACCTTCCCCATCCTTTGGGAGGTGTCAGTCAAGCCTAAAACTGCGTTCCCAGTTTTAACACACGTGTAACACGCACATCATGCCCATCCCGATTTGTTTTCTCGTGATTCATCTATGACTCTTCGGGGAGGGGGGGGAAAAATACATACCTTATCTATCTTATCTATAAATATATACATATATATTTCTATGGTGTGATACGTACAGCCAAGAACTGAGTGACTTGGTCCTGCTCATTCCCACGTTCCAAATCCTCTCGGGTTTTGGGGAGGTCCTTGCGCTGGAAATTTGGACGGCCAAGCTGTGTGTTTCACAGGGGGCAAACAACCCCCTCCCCCCGCCACGGTTTTCCTACAACGTCCTGAATTTGATTGCGGGGAAACCGCCAACTCCAGATCGGGCTGGCTGGAAGGGTGGATTTGGCGTGTAAATGTCCGTTGTGTGTTTTATTCCTGTAACCCTTGTTCCTTTTTGCACCCTCGCTTGCCTACGAGACCTCTTTTTCGCACCTTATTTTTAACCCAGTCGAAACCACCTACCGACAAGCTTGTGGCTCGGGTGATTTACTGGGACCAGGCAGGGATTCTTCGGTGTGCGGTTTGAATTTATTCCCTCCGCGGCCACTTGGCCTTCTCTGAAACCCACCCCCCCCCCCACAAAACGGTTCCCAGGAACGATTGCAGCCATCGTAAAGGCGCCAGAAATAGAAACACTTCAGATTGCTGTACAGACGTGTTTCTCAAACTTTGCCCAATGTAGAACTAAGGAGACTTCTCCTGACACCGAGAACGATTGGATCAGTGGGACGGCTTGCCTTCGGAAGCTGTGGGTGCCCGAGCACCGGAGGCTTTGGATAGCCAGCTCTCCAGAATAGTACAGGGAATCCTGCATGAGCCAGTGGGCTGGACTAGGAGGCCTCTGAAGGTCCCTTTCAACACTCATTCCGTAAAACGGATGGATTTCAGGGCCCAGAATTCCCCAGCCAAGCTTTTTTAGTTTAGTTTAGTTTAGTTTTATTTAATTTATATACCGCCCTTCTCCCTAGGGACTCAGGGCGGTTCACAGGGCATATAAATAACAATACAATACAATACAAAAATTAAAACAAAGATTAAATCAGATTAAATCTTCGAAAACGGCTGGGAAAAAAATCCATGTTTCCCCCACTGATCCTCCAACAGCAGGTTGCCCGCTGTCTTTTCCACCTGAGGCCGCGCAGTTTAGTCCGAAGTCCAGGCTGACTTGGCGGCAAAGCTGAGTGTCAGGGTCCCAGTTGGTTTCCCCCTCCCTCTCCTGGAGACCTGGATACAGAACAGCCTCAGCATCTGGAATTTTAAGACTGGATTTGGGGCGCGATGCACTGGGAGGAGAATGGCATCAGGGCACAAAAACACAGCGGTTGTCTATTTCTAAAATGTGGCCTTATTTTGTATTCCGGACTCCATGCTATCCCGCTTCCTGAGGCCTGGCAACGCTAGGAAAGAGCCACATCCCCAAATGTGAAGGAACTGGGCCAGTTACCCCTCAGCCAACTCTTAACTCCCCCCGGGACTGAGCTCTGATGATCAGGGACCCCCTTTTACCGGTTCGGTCTCATTAACGTCGACGTTTCTGTGGTGCTAGGGGATAAACACAAGAAAACGGGGCAGCCGTGTGTTTCAAACAAAAATAAACATTCCCCCCCAAAAAAAAATTGGGGGGGGGGGGAAAAAGCGCATCTTCATGTTTCTTTCAAAGCGAGACAAGCACCCAAGCCAACTTCCAGATGTTATTTTTTTGGGGGGGAGGCCTTTTCGGCTTCAACACCTGCAGGAAATTTCCAGGAAAAGAAACTTCTAGAGTGATTCTTAAATGCAGTGCAGAATCTCTGCCCTGCAGGGCCTTTTGCAACTCTGCTAAACAAAGCAATTTGGGTATTTGGGAAGAGTCTTGTTTGATCTCGAAGGGAAAGAGCTCCGGACTTTTTAAATCGATCCCATTTTTATTTGCACATGGGGGTTAATTGTGGCTTTGCCCCAATTTGGTTCTTCAAGGGAGGAAAACAACTTGGCTTTAATTGTTCCTCCTGTTATTTCCATCTCCTTCGCTCGAGGGGAGGGGGGGAGAAATAGGATTCAGAGATAATAATTGCATTTTGTCAGTGAAAACTCTGGGAAATGCTTCAAGGGACTTGGGTGGAATTGGATAGTGCCCAAAGCACCGGGATCAACGGCAACCTTTTGGGTGCGACACAATTGCCTGACTCGGTTGGAGACAAGTTTGTGGGTCCTGTTGACTTGCCGCGCTGGCGGCTGTGGTGGAATTAATGGGAATGTGGGAATGATAGACAAACATCCAAGGATGTTCACCCACCTCCTTGGGAGGGCTCCAATCCAAGAAGTGGCCAAGGCAGACAGTGTGTTCCCTTGCTGTGTTCAACGCGAGTGCTAAAATAGGGTTTCTCAAATTGTTTGGTCTCGTTTTGCAACCTTCGTGTGTCCCTTTCCCAGGCCAGGAGATTTTTGGCATCAGCTTTGCAAACGTAATAGAGAGGATGTAAATTAAATCATTAGTTGAAGAAAAAAAACAAAAGCAATCCACGGTTTGGTGGAAACAATGTCGAAGGCCCCAGATTTGGTTTTGGTCATTTCTACATGGGGTCGGAGAACCTCCCTCCCTGGAGAATGTAGAGAGAGATCAACTTGTTATAAAGCAGCTTCTTCTGTCCCCGCAGCTAGCAAGCTAGCTCCTGAAGCTCTCTTCCAGGAGTGCTAGCTTTCTGCTTGCAGGGACGGCTCCCACTTTCACCTTTGCCTCTGCACCAAGCCCCAGTTTATCACCCTCCTTAAGTGGTCGCTTCTTGTGAATTTTGCTTCTTGCTAGCTTTCGATTCTCACGCCTCAACGGAGCCTCCAACTTCGCAGATGGCTCGTTCTGAAGTTTCCTACTTTGCTAAACCTGGGTGTAGCCAGGGGATTAATCCAAGATCAAATCCCACTGGTGGCGTGTTTGTGGGAGGGGAAAAAAATCCGTTTCCCCTTAACAAAGGGTGCCTTGTACTACCAGCTTGTAACACCCAGCCCTCTTTTGTGATCAGTGACGCAAAGCGGAGTGGGGAGAGGCGGGCAGCAGCTGGCCACCCCACTGGCATCAGATGAAAACATCTGGCTCATGCCAGGGCTAAATGTAAGGAGAACAGGCAGCAGCGGGGAGAAACGGCCCGTCTCTTTTTTTTTTTTTTTTTTTTTTTTGCTCGGCTTGGTAGGAAAATGCAAGTTTTGCACGGTCTCTGCCTTTCCTTTCCCCTTGGACCGTCTTAGACCTTTGTATCCAAAGCTGCTTGGAGAAGTTGGGGCAAATTGGTAGCATCCGAATTTGCGGATCTAGAAAAGCTCAGCAGGAAAGGAAGATGCGACGGGGAGGGAGAAGGAAAACAAAATTCTGGCATTAACGTCTTCGCGGTAAAATGAAGCAGCAGCCCGGGATGGAAAAAGGAGCTCTCCGGCCAATAAAAGTTGGGTCTTATTAAGGGAGAGGTTAACTTTTGAAGGGTACATCTCTGCATGAGTCACAATCCTGGGCTTTCTTTTCCAAGAAGCCTTGGATTGGGCCGATGGATTGTTTGCATCCGCCTTAAGTGCATTAGGATCGCTTAGCTAGGACCGGGGTTTAGAGGAAAGCTGCCGTTGTCTCTCTGCATGGGTTTCTCTGCCCATTAGGTGCCAAACGCGAGTGGTTTAGTTCCCCCCTCACACACACACAAAAGTAATAATAATAATAATAAGTTGGAAGGGACCTTGGAGGTCACCTAGTCCAACCCCCTGCTCAGGCAGGAAACAAATGGCTGGCCAGTCTCTTCTTAAAAACTTCCAGTGTTGGAGCATTCACCGCTTCTGGAGGCAGGTAGTTCCACTGGTTAATTGTTCTAACTGTCAGGAAGTTTCTCCTTAGTTCTAGGTTGCTTCTCTCCTTGACTAGTTTCCATCCGTTGCTTCTTGTCCAGCCTTCGGGCGCTTTGGAGATTAGCTTGACTCCCTCTTCTTTGGGGCAGCCCCTAAGAGATTGGAAGACTGCTATCCTGTCCCCCCTCGTCCTTCTCTTCATTAAACTGGACATACCCAATTCCAGCAACCGTTCCCTATATGTTTTAGCCTCCAGCCTCCCCGATCATCTTTGTTGCTCTTCTCTGGACTCTTTCTAGCATGTTCAAATTAGCCTATTGGTTGCACTCGCAAGACAAAGTCAGGACAAGCCGGATGTCCAGTGGGATCGCTTGCTGCGGACATTTTTCCATAAAGCCCTGGGCAGTTCAGACTGCGTGACTCAGCTGCCAAAAAATTCAGAAAGTGATAAGAGAAAAAAGGAGCCGTTTTAATTCTCTTCCTCTTTTTAAGGAGGGGAGGAAAAAAAAATTGGAGAAACAATGGAGCCTCAGTCTTTTTCCAAAGCATCCCGAGGTCCCTGGGGCTGGTCTCTGGGTAGAGGTTATAAGGCCTGGTCAGCAACCAGGCATCCTGATGTCTCACGGCTACCAAACTGCCTTCTTGAGCTCATCGCCACCTCCCTTGCTGGGCTTCCCCTACAATCCCACGCTTGCCTTAATATAGCTCCACGAGCTCCTTCGGAATCCCTTCCAAAGCTCACCAAAGGTGGGGATTTCCCACCCCAAACGCGGCGATTTGATTCAGACCGGGGTAGAAATCTAATTCTCCCTTTCCCAAGTATCCCCACCCCACCCCTCTCTCTTTTTTTTTTTAAAAAAATAATAAATGCAAAATATCCTTTGCAGGGCGCACAGGCGAGAGAATTCGGTAGTTACGGAAGGCCTCTCCCGCGGAAAAAGGATTGGGTTAGAAAGACCAGGAAGAAAGCCTCAGCTAGCCATCCGTCCATCCGTCATAGATATATATTTGATCTTGGCTCGAAGGCGGTTTGCAGCATCTACAGATCAGGTTAGAATCGTAGGAAGGAATTGGATTCGTAGGAGTTAAATCGTGGGAGCCGGGCGATCCAAGGCTATGAGGGAACGGACCCGGTTTTGTTTAGTTTTTTTCCCCATCCCCAAAAAATATCTTGGATTTTTCCAGGAATGGGTTATATGTGCCCCTTTGGGGACAGGGCTCCCGAAAGGGGGAGCCATCGGCCGGAAGGAAATAAGACAGTCGCCCCCTTTTTTTCCAGAATTAGGATAAATTGCCTGGTTGAAAGGGAAAGAGGAGAGATTAGCTTCGTGGCTTCCCCCAGAAGGATGGGCCTGAAAGGGCAGTAGCCAAGAGGCGATGCTGCAAGAGTGGGGAGTGTGGGTTCCTGGGATAGGGGCAGGTCTGAATCGTGTGAAAGGCATCCATTCCTATTGGTTTAAACTAGCATTTCTCAAATCAAAGCCCCTTTAAGACCGGTGGACTTCAACTCCCAGAATTCCCCAGCCAGCTATGCTGGCTGGGGAATTCTGGGAGTTGAAGTCCACCGGTCTTAAAGGGGCTTTGATTGAGAAATACCGATTCAAAAGAAGCTAGATCTAATCTGCTTCGATCCAAGTCCTATGTCCGGATAGAGAAAGAGGGGGAAAAAACAGATTTATTTATTTATTTTATTTATTTTAATTCCATTTATATGCCCCCAAGTTGGACGTTTTTGGGGGCCCGTCACTAACCCGAAAAAGTTTGCCAGCGCCGACCCCACTTTATATATATATATATATAGATAGATAGATAGATAGATAGATAGATAGATAGATAGATAGATAGATAGATAGATAGATAGATAATTAAAAGCAAGCGCTGTCTCTTTAAAAGGCGCGGCGTCGCTGCTAAGGCGGCGCCTGTTGCCAGGCGGCGGGGATTGGCGGAGCGGGGATTCCCTTCGGTGTGACGTCACTGGGCCAGCCGAGCTTTCCCCTCTCGGCTGACACGCGGGTTTCTCCAGCGGAGGAGGAGGAGGAGGCGTGTCTTGGCCAATGGGTAGCCCGGGCGTCGTGGGGACGGGGCGGTAGGCTTTCCCTATATGGCAGAAGGGGGAGGGCGCGGCCTGGGGGAGGGGGCAGCCGCTCCCTTTGGCTCCCGGCTGCTCGGCCAGCCTGACTTCTGAGCTGCCCAAGGGGAGACACGCGTGTTTCTCCTCCGGGCCGGCGAGCAGGGAGCTGCTTCAGCCCGGCAAGAAGCCGCTGCAATGATTTCCCGCAGGTAAGGAGGTCGCTAAAGCTCTGCCTGGGAATGGGAATGGGTGGTGGAGGGAGGGGCTGGGGGTAGACTGCTCCTGGCGATGGAGGCTCCTCTAAAGAGCCGGCTTCTGCGCCCAGAGGTGGGTAAAGAAGGCGAGTAAGCCACAGACGGGATACTCCGAAATTGCGGTTTTAAGGTTTTATTTTTTTATTTTTTTATTTTTGGGACTTCTATGCCGCCCTATCTCCCGAAGGACTCAGGGCAGCTTGCAACAATAAAAAACGACAATACAAAAATTTAAAAAAAAAAGAATTAAATAACAGCCCCAAAATAAATTTAACTACAGTTAAAAATTAAAACATATTTAAAAACCCATCATCAATCCAGGTCCAAGGTTATAGGCAGATGGTCCATCCTTGGTTCGGTTGGGGGGGGGTGGGCGGGCGAGAAACCCTCTCTCCTTCACCCCAAGGTTGGATTTATCTGGTGTGTGTGTGTGTGTGTGTGTGTGAAAGAACATGTCCCCGCACCAGGGCTTTTTTTTTTTCTCATAGAACGCTCAGAACGGAGTTCCGGCACCTTTTTTTGGGATGGAACCTTGTAGGGTAGGTAGGCAAGGCGGGTTGTATGACACGCGTGAGTCCCGGCACCTTTTTCTTTTTACCAAAAAAAAAAAAAAAAAAAAAGCACTGCGCCCGCACCGTGTCCCCCGCACAGAGGTAGACTGCTTCTGACAGCGGAGGTTCCATTTATAGAACACGCCTCTGTCGACCGACCCCCTTGGGGTTCCGGGGGAGGGGTGTTAATTCAGAAAAAGGGGGGCGGGTGTGTGCCAAACTTATTTGGGCGGGAGGCAGCAGGGGAAAACCTCTTCTGCGGCTCTTTCACGGATATTTGAACTTCATTTGGGGGGAAGAGAGAGAGAGAGAGAGAGAGAGAAATGCAACTTTTTCCCTCTGCAGCTTCTTGGGTATCTTTGAATCGCATCCTGTATGTGTGTTTCCTTTCCTTTCTGCCCTAGTTCTAATGTAAATAGCGCTTCAGAGGCAACGTTTCCTGCCTCTTTCCTATTCCTCCCTCCACTTGAAAAGCTGGAGGCCCGTCAGCGCTTCCTTCCTCCTCCTCCATCCTTCTCTTTAAAGATTTAAATCCCGCCGGGACTTTCTTCTCTCTCTTCCTTTGCTTCTTCCCTACCTCTCCTCTCTTTTTTTTTCTCTTTCTCTCCTTTCTTCCTCTTTCTTCCTCTCTCTCTCTCCGTCCTTTTCTTCCTTCCTCCTTTCCTCTCTCCTCCCTCCCTTCTCTTCTTTCTTTCCCTTCTTCTGTACTTCCTTTCCTTCTTCCTTAGCTAAATGTCGCCCCTACGGCCAGGCTGGCTGGCATTGTCCCCGCTGACCTCTGCCCCCTTCTCTCCTAAAATGAACTTCCTTCGCTGGAAATCCTTTCATCTTGGAATCCTGGCTTCCCCTTGGCGCGACGGGTGTGGGTGGAAGCTGGTTAGTATCTTCCTTTAACCGTGAAAACCCTCCGGCACTGGTTAAGCGAGCTAGCCTGCACATCCACTATAAAACCCAGGCAAAAACGTGCCCTCTTTTTCACGAAAAGCTAGCCAGCATGGCCTACAAACTCTGGTTTAGGATCGGCGTGAATGCTTCTTCCAGATGCCACATCTTAGCCTGGGATGGCACTCAAGGAACAAGATTCAGCGGATCAAAACTCTGATCTGCTACAAGCCAGTTGCATCGATAGGTAATCCTTGACTTACAGCAGTAGGCTTAGTGACTGTCTGCAGTTACGACGGCGCTTAAACAAATAACTTACGACCGTTTTTCACACTCAACCCTCGAGAACTACCTGTATTTTAGGTTGATATTTTTTTCTCTTTTCTCTTTCTTTCTTCCCCCACTGTGAAAGAGGGTCGTTTTTCTGCCTTTTTATGGCATTTATGGATTTGTTTGTTTTTTTAAAAAAAAAGTTTTTTATTTGGGGTGCTTCTGAGTTTATTGAGGGAAGAAGACGGCATCTGCAAATAATTATTCTGCAACTTCCCTAAAAGTCAACTGTTTCAAGATCAGGAAATGCCCTCGAAGGAGGAATACACAGAGGCAAAAACGCAAACTTTGCTGGCGGTTTTTGTTTTCAACGTCTGACAGCTCAAAGGAAGCCCAGTGGAAATACCTCCCGTGAAAGATCTTTGCAGAAAACCGTCTTCCTTCCTCCCACGCTGGAAAATCTGAATGCAAATACTTTCGAAAAATGGGAGGAAGAAAAATAGGCCCCCACCAATAATAAAAGCTCTTGCTCTAGAAAAACGCGCACCTGTTCATCGAGGGATAAATACATAAACGGAATATTTTTTCTCTCTCTCTTTCGTATCGTTTAAGAACTTTAGAATCTAGCACAGAAGATTTTTAAGACTGGTAGACTTCAGTTCCCAGAATTCCCCAGCCAGCAAAGCCGAATTCTGTGGACTTGAGGTCCACAGGTCTTGAGCAGGGATACCCCGGTGCTAAACAAAAAGCTATTGATACTTGGGAGTTCCCAGATTGAAAAGAGAGCCTCCCCATCCGGGGAGACTCTACCTTTAAATACCGAACCGCTGACCTTGATGCCCAGCTGGGTGGGCTTCTGCAGATGTCTCCTAGCTCCAGAAGATGGCAATTTCAATCTTTTTTCGACCACCTTAGTTTTCCCCCCTCTTCGTTCCTGCAAAAGGCCAACGTGACATGGCCTGAGAAAATTTCCCTCCTGTTCCTGCTCCAACTGATTTAGCAATGTCAGTTTTTCCCAACACACACACACACAAACACACAAGCTGTCTTGTCTTGATTGAACTGCCCTGCTTTGTCGTCTTCCTACAGATGACTCAGAGTCACAAACTTTCAATGCCCTCGCGATGGGATCGCAGATCCGTTCCTCTCTGCTGTCGGCAGATCACGAGGGGGTGAACAGGTGACCCAAACCTTTCTTTACAAACCACCCCCCCCCCAAAAAAAAAATTTCATCAGAGCAGATCTGCAGGACAATTGCAGAAAATTAAACAACTGCATGGCGGTTAGATCTTCGCGGGAGGCTGAGAATCACAGGAAGCTCGAAGAGGTGACTTGGGTTTTAGCAGCCTGTCAAGTTAACTAACTCGCGGCCAAAATGTGTGGGGTGTTTTTGTTGTTGTTGTTGTTTTGCAGCATCGGGGAATTCCTCGATGCTGATTTTCCCCTGCATTACAAAGCCCTGAGAAATAAAGACAGCCTCAATAGCAGGGGGAGCGAGGGTGCAAAATCACACCCGTAGTCAAAAAATCCAGTGGCACTCGTCACTTCTGAGGGGTTCCCTAACCTGGGCGTCCATCTCTACGGCAGCAGAAATCTAGCCACAATCTAGCTTGCAAAACTGGGCCAAGACAGTTAAATCTGTGGCATGGAGGAGAGTCCCGTTCAGGGGTGCCAGCCAATTCGCGGAGCCCTTTTCTAGGATCCTCCCTTCCACAGTTAGTTAGTCTGAAAACAACTTTTTCGTGATGGCGAGATGGAGGTCTCTTAAAACTTGCTTTTAAGTCATGAGCCCGTCTGTGCGTGTGTGTGTGTGTGTGAGAGAGAGAGAGAGCCCCCCATTGTGTGTGTGTGTGTGTGTGTGTGTGTGTGTGTGTGTGTGTGTGTGTGTTGAAAAGCCAGAACTGGACCACCCTGTGCTGCAAGATTTTGTTGCAGATGAGTTTCTGGGTTTAGAATTTTCTGAATTCACACCTCCAGCAGACTGAGATGGAGAGAGAGATGTTCCAAGTGCTGGTTTGCCCTTTTTTAGCGGCCCCATAAAAGATGGCTCCATCTTTTATGGGGCCGCTAAAAATATATTTATCCTCCGTGTAGGATAAATATATTCACACCTGGCCACCATTTCTTAGCTGTGTTAACTACATTTTTCCTAATAGTTCACCTTCATCTCAATGGGAGGGGAAGAGGGACTATGTTTAAAAGGTTCGCGGGGACCCAAGTTTACATACTTCTCCATAACCAGCGATATATTTATATGCATGTAAACATGGTCTGCTTCCAAGTGTCCTTTCAATTTTTCACTTCTTTCCTTTTGGTTGTCGTTTTCCTTTTTAAACTCTGGATGTTTCTGTTTGCCGTGGAACGTTCTGTTTCATCAAGAAAAAAAAAGGGAAAAAAAAGCATCTGAATAATAACTTCAAGGTATTGACACTCCGTATGAATAACAGTAATAAAAAGAATCGACAATAAAAGTTGCAAACCGCGAGTCCCTCACTTCTGTTCTCACAACTGTTCTCACCCAGTGACAACTGCAAATCGGGGGTGGGTGGGAGAGACAACTTAATCCGGGCCTCTATTCCAAGGATTATAAAGAAATAATGACGGTGAAACCCAGCTCAAAAACGGTGACTGTGAGAGGGATCTCGGAGTCCTAGTGGAGAGTCACTTAAATAGGAGCCAGCCGTGTGCTGCAGCTGCCAAAAAAGCCAACACAGCGCTAGGCTGCATTAACAGAGGGATAGGATCAACCTCATGAAAAGTGCTGCTGTTGTTGTTGTTAGCTGTGAAGTCGTGTCCGACCCATCGCGACCCTATGGACAACGTTCCTCCAGGCCTTCCTGTCCTCTACCATCTTCTGGAGTCCATTTAAGCTCACTCCTCCTGCTTCAGTGACTCCATCCAGCCACCTCCTTCTCCATCATCCCCTTCTTCTCTTGCCCTCAACCTTTCCCAGCATTGGGCTCTTCTCCAGTGAGTCCTTCCTTCTCATTAGGTGGCCAAAGTATTTGAGTTTCAGCTTCAGGATCTGGCCTTCTAAAGAGCAGTCAGGGTTGATCTCCTCTAGGACTGACCGGTTTGATCGCCTTGCAGTCCAAGGGACTCGCAGGAGTCTTCTCCAGCACCATAGTTCAAAGGCCTCCATTCTTTGGCGCTCAGCCTTTCTTATGGTCCAACTTTCACTGCCGTACATTGCAACTGGGAAGACCATAGCCTTGACTATACGCACTTTTGTTGACAGGGTGATGTCTCTGCTTTTTAGTGTGCTGTCTAGATTTGCCATGGCTTTCCTCCCGAGGAGCAAGCGTCTTTTAATTTCTTGGCTACAGTCCCCATCTGCTACTACTACTATATAATGTCTTGATAAGACTGCGTCCAAGTTTGGTCACCACAATATCAAAAGGATGTTGAGATTCTGGAAAGAGTGCAGAGAAGAGCGACAAAAATGATTGGGGAGCTGAAGGTTAAAACACACCAAGAACCATTGCAGGAATTGGGTTATGTCTAGTCTAGTGAAGAGAAGGACCAGGGGTGACATGATAGCAGTGTTCCGATATTTGAGGGGCTGCCCCAAAGAAGAGGGGGTCAAGCTAATCTCCAAAGCGCCCGAAGGTAGGACAAGAAGCAACGGATGGAAACTCATCAAGGAGAGAAGCAACCTGGAACTAAGGAGAAACTTCCTGACAGTTAGAACAATTAATCAGTGGAACAACTTGCCTCCAGAAGGATGCCCCAACACTGGAAGTTTTAAAGGAGAGACTGGACAGGCATTTGTCTGAAATGGTATAAGGCCTCCTGCTTGAGCAGGGGGTTGGACTAGAAGACCTCCAAGGTCCCTCCCAACTCTGTTATTCTGTTTGTTTTCCAAAGAGCGATGTTAGTCTCCAGCTCTGGACGGAATCAGCTTGCCTTTATCAGCTTCCTGAAAGGAAGTTCAGAAACCCTCCAGCCCCAAATCAGGAAATAGTTTACTTCTGGAATTCCCACTTTTTAAGCGAAAAGGATCCCTCTGCCCTGAAGGATGCTTGACGATGATTCAACAATAACCAAATTAAGGGGGGGGGGAACAGAGAATCAGATCTCTGCTGATTTTGCCCGAGTCATTTATAAAAGGGAATTTCTAACTTTTTCTTCCCCAAAAGAATCGGGGAAGTCATTCCAGCGCAGCTTTCTATACACCAGACTTGAGCACCTTTGGCTGTACTGTGTGATATGAATAGCGAGGCGTAACATATATTTTTTTAAGTGTGAGTGTGACAGTGTGATTGTCGTGTTATGATTAAAGGTCCCAGCATTCAACAGCAAAGTCTTGGCACTCGAGGAGCTCGCAGTGGCAAAGGGACAGAGGTGAAATAAAGTAGTCCTCGACGGCCACAACGGAGCCCCAAATTTCCGCCGCTAAGTAAGACAGTTGTTAAGTGAGTTTGGCCCCATTTGACAAACTTGCTAGCTTACTAAATTACTGCTCGGTTCTCAAGCTGGGGTAGGTGACCTCAGACGTCTCGCTGTCCAGGACTTCAATTGCCATAAACCTTACGTTGCAAAGGACTATGGAAACTGTAGTCCAGAACATTTGCAGTGGGGGACTGTAGGACTATGGAAGCTGTAGTCCAGACTATTTGCAGTGGCATAGTTAAGTTACTCCCCTGTAACTTAACTCCCCAGAGGTTGTTTTTCAAATCTTCTCCACTCAGTGATGTATTTTTGATGTCACAAATCTCCTTGGTTTCAACCTGGGTCTTGTATGCCAATAAGTCTTAGAGGGGATTTCAGACACCGCATCTTAGATGCGACAGGAAGAAGGAACTGACCACGACTTGATTTGTAAACCTGGATGCTTTTGCCCTCTTTGTTTAGAATAACATCCTGAATAAGATTGCCCCCCTCCCATCCTTTTCTTTCACTTTGTTTGATTTTTTTTTTTAAAAAATGAGGTAAGGAGATGGGCCTTTTTCAAACCAAGTCTGTAATAGAGAGAACCGTCGGGATATAATAAAATCACCCAAGATGGGGCTGTTTTTCATTCAGCCCTGCACATCCTTAGCAGAGAATAAGAAATTCAAGCGTGCTGCACAGGTTTCCCGATACCGCCTCCTCAGGAGAGATTTTCGGACCTAAAGAAAAATGCCAAAATATTTTATTCGGTACGCAGCTCGAGGAGAACGTCTTTTCCCCAAATTTTGGCGAGGTTTTTGTGATTTTTAAGAAGGAGGGCAATTTAACTTATTCATATTTGCAAAACTTGAATTTCTTTTTTTTTTTTGCAAGGCTGGTGGTGGCGATGCGTGCTTGGTTTAGCGTCTTGCAAATCTGACATAATTTTTTTTTTATAAACCTGTTTCATTTCTTCAGTCCTCAGGAGAGTATATATCATATCACCTGGATTCTGCACTCCGTTTGTTCTCTTGCTCCAAGGGTTAAAGCCAGGGAGGGTTTCTTTGTGGTTTGGCCCTAGGAAAACCCGGGTCGTTCTTCGCAGGATGACTCTGTCCAGATAAGACTCTGTGGTTTGAACAACACATGGTTAAGTGCTAAAAATATTTGTGGTTAGGCTGCAAACAGGGCTGCACCGGCAATCGTTGTGTAGCATCTGTATCTTGGCTTCTGAAGTCACCAAACAGCATATCCTCCCTATCTTGGTGCACTTTCTCTCTCTGTGCCCCAAATAATATTCCTTGCAAGATTTTCACCACCTAATGTTTGCCATTTTCACCATTCCTTTGCGCCTCCAGAAAATATATTGACATGCCTCCTAGACAAGTCAAGAAAATAATATTTTGACACTCTTTTTTTGTCCACTCACTCCTTCCTTCCTTCCTTCCTTCCTTCCTTCCTTCCTTCCTTCCTTCCTTCCTTCCTTCCTTCCTTCCTTCCTTCCTTGTGTCTTGATGTTCGTCCCATTAAGTTTGACTGGGGATTTCTCAGCTAGAGCTAGATGCTGTGTGGACGTCAAATCCCAGAATCCTCTGGCATGCTGGCCAGGCAATTCTGGGAGTTGAAGTCCGCCTCTCTGAAAGTTGAGGTGGAGAAATATGGCTATCACGGCTTATAAAGTGGTTAGCCATCCCCGCTCCCTTTTTTTAAAGAGTAATTTACTGTCTTAGTTTTAGTAATTGGCTAATTGTTAAGACACCATTTTTTGTGTGTGCTTTCAAGTCAGTTTGGGTTTTTTTTTTTAACTCCACTAATGGCCTTAAAATGGTGCACGTGGCTATTTTTATTCTGTCTTCTTTCCCTCTCCCCGCCCTGTCCGTATTGTTGTGCTACTTGATGGAGATAAAGTTTAGTTAAATATCTCTTGGGAAGGCCCTGGTTAATTATTAAATATACTTGATAGATGTTCTGCTTCTTCCGTGCCAGCAAATATTCGGGGGAGCAAGAAGCAGGGTTTAAAAGTGTAGCCGGCTCACCAAATTGAACAGAAGCTCTGCACGGTTGCATTTTATCCAAAACCTGCCTGCAGTCTTGAGTCTGGGGGCAAACACCCCAGAGATGCTTGGCCTCGGCGTCCAGCAGCTGGGAAGGCAAACATCATAAGTAGCTAATCCCCATTCAACCAAATCTGAGGTAGCCCATAGAATGTCACTGTGGGTCATCCATGCAGGGCGCATGTAATAAGGACTTCTTAGTGGGAAAACAGTCTATAAACGAAAATTAATGACGATGAGGATCTGTTGGAGATCATTTAGAATTCAAGCACAAAAAGGGGTCAGACTAGACGACCTTTCAGAGCCAAAACGGGGCTGGACTAGATGACCGCTAAGATCCAAAACAGGGTTGGACTAGATGACCTTTAAGATCCAAAAGGGTCATAGCCAATTGGTGGTAAATAAGGAATTCAAGGTGGGCTGGACTTAGATCTCTGGTGAGCATGAAGGGATTCATGACTGATGACACGTTTGACCCCTCCCTCGCCCTCAGCCTGGTGCTCTCCTACAGACTAGATGACCACTTAAGATCCAACACGGGGTTGGACTAGATGACCTTTTAATCTCACCCTCCACCTCCTGCACCCGGTGAAGAAACCCAGCTGCCCATCTTACTAATACTGGGGTGTTCTTTGTTTTTCTTTTGCTCCCCACCACCACCCCCGTCCCTCCAGGTGGTTCCATCCAAACATCAGCGGGATTGAAGCAGAAAAGTTACTCCTTACAAGAGGCATCCATGGGAGTTTTTTGGCCCGGCCGAGTAAAAGCAACCCGGGAGATTTCACTTTATCGGTCAGGTAGGTGCTGCAAGCTCAGGAGGAAAGAACAGCTTGGTCCACCAGCCCTCTTAAGCTCGCCATTGCGTCCTTCGCAAATTACAGTGTGTTTTGATCAGGGTGCTGTGGGAATGCACCTAACCGTGGACGGTCACGTATACATTTTCCCCCAGGTGTTCTTTGCTGGCCGGACACAGAACTAAACAGTAGCAGGAGGAAAGCACTCTGCTTGTGCTCAGAAGAACTGGTTCTTTAGGAGGCCCAGGGACCTTTGCAAACGGGGCCATATGCCGACCTCTTTGCCCTGCCCAAATTAGCATCTTTGGAATAAAAGAACAAAAGCCTCCATTTAGAATTGTAACGAGCGGACCGAGCATCAATATCGCTCTGTCCTCTTCCTTGAGAGGCGTCGTTTTAATTTTTGTTCTGTTTTACTTATTTCATCCCACCGTTATGATTTTTATGTACGACTCTAGGCAGGAAAACTGCATGTTGCATGCATTCTACTTATATTTAATTGAGGGCGCTTTCAATATTTAATTGCTTCTTCTTTTTTTTTTTGAAAGGTAGGGTGTATTTCCTGGATGGACTGGGAGAGAAGGGAAAGAATTCTCTTTCCAGCACAAGGAGAGTTAATTCTGTTTGGCCCAGTTAAAAGCTGCTCCTTTTCCACCAGGAGCCCATTTCCAAGGCTCCCCTTAATTGCATTTTAAAGGCACTTTGGAGACAGTCTACTTAGAGAGCTCAGCCAGACTCCAGATATTTGATGGATGAGTTTGGTCAGAGAAAAAACAGCTCTCCCACTTCTTAATCAAGCTTTTGTTTTTTGCTTTCTTTAAAAAAAGAAAGATAAAGAAGCCAGCGGGGCCCAAAGAATACACAAACTAGCATAGCTCTGCTTTTAAGGCAAGTGGTGCTAGCAGAAGATCCAGTTCTTTGTCATTTTTTTTAAAAAAAAGCAAGCTTCTAGCTCTCATGACCATAAGGATACAGGTTGTCCTCACAGCTGTACATTTAGTGGCCATTCAAAGTTACAGAGAGAGAGAGAGAGAGAAGAAAGAGAAAGAAAGAAAGAAAGAAAGAAAGAAAGAAAGAAAGAAAGAAAGAAAGAAAGAAAGAAAGAAAGATTGAGAGAGAGAGAAAGGAAAAGAAAGAAAGAAAGAGAAAGAAAGAAAGAAGGAAGGAAGGAAAGAGAGAAAGAAAGAGAAAGAAAGAAAGAAAGAAAGAAAGAAAGAAAGAAAGAAAGAAAGAAAGAAAGAAAGAAAGAAAGAAAGAAAGAAAGAAAGAAAGGATTTCTTGCATGCCTGAAAAATATCTTACCTAGATTTGGGGTGAGAAGGATATTCATACTGGGTTAGTTTTTCGGTTGTACAGAATTTCTTGCTTTGGAACAGATCAATTCTAGGTTGCTTTTTGGCTAATCTTGAAATCTGACTGATCTGTAACAATTTACAAGGCATTTCAGCAGCCCTTCAATTTCCCTTGCTCTATTTTCCCCCCTCTCTCTGCCTTGCAATCTTCCGGCTTCCTATTCAACCTTTTTTTTTTAAAAAAAAAAATCAAACTCGATTCAATTGTTGGATTAACCAAACCGCCACCTCGGTGCCTTAAAACACCTGAAAAGCCATCTCCCACGATAAAAATAGGAATTTTTTTTTAAAAAACCCGATCCTCGCGCAATTTATTCCAGAGCGAGTAAGACATGTTATAAACCTGCGTTCCGGAATGCAGCTGCTCTATCTAATTCAGTGCTGTATCATCCATTTTTTTATGGATGATTCCTTCATGCTGCTGCTTTTAATGGGCTTTAATGGACTGACCTAGCGTTTTTGTCATTAAAATACTTGCGTTGGTTGAAGTTCGGTGCTGTTTTGCCTTCTTCATACATATAAAGATAGATTTGGACCAGAGCTAGGCACGCTTCAAATGGGGTTCGAAGGAGGGATACGCCCTTGGGATCCTGTTTGGTTAAATTTTTATGAGAAGAGGAAAATCTAACTTTTTGGGTGGATGGATTGAGGGAACAGGAAGTTGATTCCCCCAAACAATATCCTCATTGTGCCTTCGCTCTGCTCCTAGGGTGACTCATCCTTGCCCTCTTGCCACAGTTTTGCTGGCGGCCCGCCCGTTTGCAAAATTTCTCCCAAAATTAGGAAACGCCTGATGTGACTTAGGGTCTCTCGGCTTCCTTTAAAAAGCTTGTGGAGGCTTCCAGGATACAGTTGTGGGTCTGCCTCACAAAGGGTGGTGTGTTGTGGTGGCAGACCAAAGGGCCTTTTTTTACGGTCCAGCATCCATTTAAATTTTGGGGAGAAATTAACGCGGCGAAAAGTCAAAAAGATTTAAACGTAGCTTCAGGCTTTTCTCTGTGCCGCGAGAATTGATTTGCAAATAGGGGGTGGTGTATCGCAGGTAGTCCTCGGCTTACGGCCAAACTTGAGCCCAAAATTTCTGTTGCTAAGCCAAACAGGTACGCCCCGTTTTACGACTTTCCTTGCCACAGTTCTGAAGTGAATCCCTCCGGCTGTTCAGTTAGTAACAGGCAGTTGTGGATGTGACTTTGCTTGTCCAGAAGGTCGCAAAAGGGGATCCCGCGACCCCAGGACACTGCGACCGTCATAAGTACGACTCATTTGCCAAGCATCTGAATTTTGATCGCCCGACCGTGGGATCCTGCAACGGCCGTAAGTGTGAAAAAGGGTCGTACGCCACTTTTTCCAGTGACGTCGTAACTTTGAACGGCCGCTAAATGAACTGCTGCAAATGCAGGACGACCTATATTCATTCATTTATTTTATCCTGCCTCCTTCGTCGTGTTAACAAACGCGTGTACAGTATATTATCTGATGTTTTCATTCCTAATGTGCTCAAGAGTCATGCCCTGTATTTTTCATATTCGGGCGTCTTTTGAAAGCTGCCCTGGTGGTGTGTGTGTGTGGGGGGGGGGGAAATCAAGAGTTGTGTTGTGTGCATCGTCATCCTTTTCCTCCCCGATTCTTGACGGCAGAAGGAACGATGAAGTGACCCACATCAAAATCCAAAACACCGGCGATTATTATGACCTCTACGGAGGGGAAAAATTTGCCACCTTGGCAGAGCTGATTCAGTATTACACCGAGCAGGAAGGGCTTCTGCGCGAGAAGAACAGCAACACCATCGAATTACGGTTTCCGCTACATTGCCAGGATCCGACCACAGAAAGGTGAGTCGTTGCAAGGCAGGTGAAACCCAGCCAGCCCATGCTGGAGGAGCGTGCTGGCCTACCTGATAAGACCGGTTGTGAGGATGGAGACTATGGCAATGCTCAGAATTTTCTTCTTGGACTGTGCGATGGGTTTAAAACATTGCCACTTAGTTGGTCTGTGGAGGTTCTCGGACACCCGAGAACTGTCTTAAAAGTGCTTTTTCAAAAGGCAGCTGGGCTGGTTTTACACTCCAGGAAGAAGAAGATGATTACCACTTAGTTTGCACAGAGCCTCAGTGTTCCTGACGGACGCGGGGAACGTTGAGGTCACTCGGTCGCCTCCTTCACCTGAATTCAAAGCTGTCAGCCAGTAGGGATTTGGGGGCAGTTTCCCCCCCCCCGCCTTTTTTTCCAGGATGCTCCTCTGTGATTTCTAAGATCGTCCCATCTTCCTAGGCTTTCCAGGTGGTGCCCCATCCAAGCACCAAGCCGTCTGGCCCAAAGCAAAGAATTCTGGGAGTCGTAGTCCAGCAGCCGTACCCCGCCACTGGACATTGAAAGGGCCCTGTAGGCCCGTGGGTGCATTTCTCTGCAGCCCACCCACCACCCACCTGCCTTTCCTTTGCTCAAATTGCCTTTTACATCCAAGGGTGATGGATGCCGCGAGGGGATAGGTGGCGGGCGCCCTCTAGAGGACAGAGTAGGACGTGCGCCGTTCTGGGACCCTTCTGATCCGATTTTTTGAAACGCAAACCCCATACAAAATAGGAGGGTGAGAAGGCAGATCATTAAATGTGCAAGTTCATGAGGCTCCTCACTGACAAATCCCAGAAAAAAGGAGGGAGAAGGGTGGGAAAGGGTCTCTAGGGCTAGGATTAGTTTAATGTCTCTACATCGGGGGCGCAGACGGGAGTTTGATCTTTCCCATTGTCTTTCTTCAGATGGTATCATGGCCACCTGACTGGCAAGGAAGCCGAGAAACTCCTCACCGACAAAGCCAAACCCGGCAGTTTTTTAGTCCGCAGCAGCCAAAGCAAGCCGGGCGACTTCGTCTTGTCCGTTTTGACGAACGAGGACAAAGCCGACACGGGGGACCGGAAACCCCGCGTGACCCACATCATGATCCGCTACCAGGTCAGGATCTGCGACGATCCCGCTTTCTTTCGGCCTGCCTCTCGGGAGGGTGTAAAAAAGGGTCGAATGGAAGGGACCTTGGAGGTCATCTGTACATAGTCCCTGACTTATCTAGAGATGGGAAGGCTTGGGAAAAAAAAACTGGAAAAATTGGGGGGGGGGAAACAGGGCTTTTCCCCATTTTCTTCAAACGGCTTTGGAAAAAAGAAAAAAAAACGGAAAAACAGCCCAATTTTTCTGTTGGTTTCTTTCCCGCCCCCCCAGGCCTTCCCATCTCCACAAATTAGTGACCGGAAAAACCCCTTGTTAAATAGTGGGGTTGTTAAATGAGGCATCACAGGATCACACCCAATTTGACAACCTTGTTTGCCATGGTTGTCAAGCCAGGCATTGTGCGATTACAGTGTAACTTTCCCTGATTTTGTCACACACACACACACACACACACACACACTGGTTTTGCTTCTTGAAAGCTGGCTGAGTCAATTAGGGACATTGTGATCATCGTAAGTCTGAGGACCTTGGTTATTTTTTCAGAGCCTTCGTAACTTATAAGGATCGCTAAACTAGATCTCGTAAGTGGAGGGCTATTTGTAATCTAACCCAGGGGTCCCCAAAACCCCCGGTCCGTGGACCGGTACTGGGCCGTGGCTTGTCCGCACAAACAAGCAAAGCCACATCTGTGGGATGCAGGCAGCACACCAAACCAGGCACCCTCCGGACCGCAGAAAAAAACCTCTCCACGGAACCGGTCCCTGTTCCCCAAAAGGTTGGGGGGGTCTCTGATCTAATCCACTCTCCATGCACACCCCCACTGCCCAAAAACACTCCAGTAAAAGAAGTATCTTCCCAAAGCAGCTTATTCCCTTGATGAACAGCGATTTCCGTAAGAAAATCCGTCCCGAAACCGAATTAGAGAATGGAAAGGGGTTGCAAGGGGACCTCAGAGACCATCTAGCCCAGCCCGTTGCCCAGGGCTGGAAACTGTTGAAGCGCCTCCAGCATCGGAAAATTCTTCCCTCTCTCTCTCCGGGGCCGTTGTTAAGTGGGCGTTTCGCCCCGTTTTTATGACCTTTCCCGCCCCGCTTTGCGAAGCGAACCCTTTGCAACTGAGCTAGTGACCTTTTCCAGGGTCACTGAGCGAACCGGTCGTGGTAGGTCTGTATTTTGTCCCGATCTGATGTCCATCCTATGTCCTCGGGTTTCATCCACGCTGGGTCAACCTTCCTTCCTGGTTCTCCTTCGGCAGCTGGATGGGAAGTACGACGTGGGCGGGGGAGAGCGATTCGACACCCTGGCCGACCTGGTGGAGCATTACAAGAAAAACCCCATGGTGGAGAAGTCCGGGGTGGTGGTCCACCTGAAACAGGTAAGTCGGTCACCTGTGCCGAACTGGGGTGGGGTGGGGAGAGAGACAGGGGTCTCTCTCTCTCCTTCAAGATCCTGTCTCCACCAGCCTTTCAACGCCACAAGGATCATTGCCGCCAACATCGAGAACCGGGTCAAGGAGCTGAACAAGATGGCTGACCAGAGCGAGAAGGCCAAACAAGGATTCTGGGAAGAATTTGAGGTATGCGGGGAAAAATAGGGCCAATCAAATCTCCTGTGCACGGGGCAACTCTTGAGAATTTCCCCCCAGGATAGATATGACCCGTTGGGGTGGGATTTTTTTTTCTCCCTCTCCCATCCTCCTGGCTTAGGCCAGCCGTTGCTGGGGATGATGGGGTTTGTTTTAAAGCCCGGCGCCCACCAGCGACGGGAAGGGTGATTCCGGCTTCTTGGTTCCCACAGATGTTGCAGCAACAGGAGTGCAAATTTCTCTACCCGAGGAAGGAAGGGCAGCGCGTGGAGAACAAGGCGAAGAATCGTTACAAAAACATCCTCCCGTGTAAGATTACCAAGGGTTAAGCCATCCTAAAAGTGGGAAGTGTTTTGCCTCTAAAGGAAGACTATAATGATAGGAAATAGAATTGTGGCTGGTGCATGTCCCTGTTCTTGCACACTTCCCTCTTTCTCAGCAACCCCAGAATTTCATCCGTTTCGCACCCGGAGCCCAGTTTGAACCTTGGAGGTTTAGCTGAGTGGCATGGTGGCCTCCCTTGGAGGGTTGTTGTGCAGAGAAGCAGTGAGCTGGAGGGCTCTTCTCTCTGGATTGTGAACAAAATCCCACCCAGGAGTGAAAGCAATTAAGATTTTTTTTTTAAAAAAAGCAGGCAATTGAACACATTCAGGATATAAACCTGGGCAGTAAATTAAAAATATTTCTGCGATTTTCAAGACAGATGCTCATTTTTTTTCTGGCGGTTCTGCCGTTTCCCTCCCTGTTGCAGTTGACACAACGCGGGTGGCTCTCCGGAACGCGGATCCCAGAGTCCCGAGTTCCGATTACATCAATGCCAACTATATTAAGGTGAGTGGCAGGCAACTGGGAGATGATCTAAGACGATTTGTTAGGGATATGGTTGCCCAAATTGCAGAACACTATTTTATTTTATTTTTTAATTGTGCGTGTGAAGGGAAGACTGGGGCCCCTTGCTCTTGAGATTGGATAAATGCAGCAAGGGAAAAAATATTGTGAAAATGTTTGGCCTGCAAGGGGTGGGCGGTTTAAATCCAATCAGCTCATTAAATAAAAGCAGATAATCTAATGATCTCTAATGAAGGAGCCTAATTTGGCCATCGCTTCGGTGGCTGGTGATTTAGTGCAGTCTGAGCCTTCCGACACAGCTCCAAACACCGGGGACTTTTAAGAAGAGAATGGATGACCATCTGTCTGAAACAATGTAGGGTTTCCTGCTTGAGCACTGGGGCTGGACTTAGAAGACCTCCACTGGGGCTGGACTTAGAAGACCTCCACTGGGGCTGGACTTAGAAGACCTCCACTGGGGCTGGACTTAGAAGACCTCCAAGCTTCTATTCTTCTATTATTCAGTCCGTTTTTGGAAATGTCCAGAGATGAAATGACAGAAAAAGAAATGGAAAGAATTTAGATAGATATATCTAAAAAAAATTAAGAGTCTGTTGGAAGTTCATCTCCTAAATGGCAAATCAACCTAGAGGAGGGGAGGAAAAGAAAAAATCTCGCTTGCAGGAATTGGGTATGTCTTGTCTAGTAAAAAGAAGAAATAGGGGCGACATGATAGTAGTGCTCTAGTATTTGAGGGGCTGCCACAAAGAGGAGGGGGGTCAAACTACTCTGCAAAGGACCTGAAGGCGGGAGAAGAAGCAACGGATGGAAGCTAATCAAGGAGAGAAGCAACCCAGAACTAAGGAGAAATTTCTCGACAGAACAACTAACCAGGGGAACTCCTTGCCTCCAGAAGCGGTGAATGCTCCAACACTGGGAGTTTTTAAGAAGAGACTGGACAGCCATTTGTCTGAAATGGTGTAGGGTTTCCTGCCTGAGCAGGGGGTTGGACTAGATGACCTCCAAGGTCCCTTCCAACTCTTATTTTTCTATTGTTCCTTTAGCCCCTGCCTTTCCTAATTTGGGGTCCCTGCCTTATATGCTGTCCTCCCATCTAGCGAAACTCTCCTCTTTTCTCTCTCCTGTTCTAGAACACTCTGGAAGATGGGCATAGCGCCGAACACTGCAAAATCTACATCGCCACCCAGGGCTGTCTGCAAAGCACCGTCAATGACTTTTGGGCCATGATCTACCAGGAAAACACCCACATTATCGTCATGACCACCAAGGAGGTCGAGCGAGGCAGGGTGAGCCCCCTCCTGGCGCCCCTCCCCATCCCATCAAAAGCTTGTGCCATCGTTTGGCGGCGGCGTCTTTTAACGGGCTGGATTCACAAGACGCGCGAAGCCTACTTTCACTCCGCACCTTTAAAAAAAAACAAAAAAATGCAGTGAAACTGCTTTTCAGCTTTACAGTGTTGTGTGAACTGAGTTTTGTCCCCCTCTCCTCTTTTGCCTCGCAGAACAAGTGTTTTCGCTACTGGCCGGATCAAAACGGCATGAAGGAATTTGGCGACATCGGCGTGCAGAACACCGGCGAACGAGAGTGTCAGGGTTACTACATCCGGGATTTGCAGATTGCACGGATAGACAGGGTAGATTGGGGACTCTTGTGTTTGTTTGTTTTTTTTTTAAAAAAGTCACGTTTCTATTCCTCAGGCCAACAAAGTGCCTTTCTAGGAATCTGTTGATCCTCTAGGATAGCAAGCGGGGGGTTTGATTGGGCTCTTCGGCAGCTTGTCAACACGCTGCCTAAATTTGTGGGCCCTCATAAAAAAAAAAAGCCACAGAACAACGGGACATTATTTCAGATTTGTTTATTTGCTTGCAGGTTTCAAACCCGGGTCCCAAAGAGGCAGTTTCTTTTTTTTTCCCAGCTTGCTTTTCTTGGGTAGTTTCTTTGTTGTGCTTTCCAGGCCGATCTCTGCCCATCTCTCCTTCGGACGGCCTCTCGCCATTTCGTCCGTCCCTAACGCGTGGTTCATGCCAGCCCAATTTCCTTCAGTGGCTTAATGACTCAACGCCCTTCTTTCTCTTCTGCTCTCCAATTTTCTTGCTGCAAAGACTAAGTGACTCAGAGGTTCTGGGGAAGGAGCAGGCCGTCACGGAGCCGGGGTTATGTTATTTCCACCGCGGGGGCAGCCGTGCAAATATTTACCTATTTCTGTTTACGTTAATCCTCAGCGACTTGCTTTGCCCGTCATCCCACTTTACAAGATCCCCGAATCCGCGAAGATCCCCCTCGCGGGGACATATAAATATTTCTGCATGATTTAATCTCATCCTTCTCTCCTCCTATCCAGCAAGAGCAGCCCAGGAAAATTAAGCACTTCCAGTATTTCAGCTGGCCTGATCATGGCGTCCCTATCGAGCCAGGCGGAGTCCTCGGCTTTCTGGACCAAATCAACAAGGCCCACAGAAATATTCCGGACTCGGGACCAATTGTGGTGCACTGCAGGTGAGGGACGTCAGGAGGCCTGGATTTGCCTCACTTAAAACAAATTTCCTGGTCCCTACTGTGGTCTGCCTATAAACATTTGGGAAGTACATTTAGCTCTCAATTCCTTCTGGCTAAGCCAGAGGACCACAAATGTAACGGCCACGTGTTTCCCTTCTTCGCCTCCGTTTCTTTCCATTAGAACATAGAATCCTAGGGCTGGAAGGGAGCTCAGAGGTCTTCTAGTCCAA
>NC_139530.1:3076905-3146905 GCF_947247035.1 Vipera ursinii | reverse complement strand
TTCAGAGATGTCTACGGAAGGACACAGGTTACTTAAATATCCGATATTTGCCGATGGAAAAACCCAGTGCCAAAGCCCACCCTCCTTCGCCTCGGCTCCAGATAGGGTAAGGTCCTTCTTCTCTCCTTCCCTTTGCCCCCCTCCCCCCAGCAGTGGCAAAATTAGAATAGGATGCAGAATAGAAATAGGAATAATAGAAATAAAAAATAAACAGAACAGAATCTTTGTGGTCACTTTTAAAAGTACACTAATCAGCATACATAGGGACGCGGTGGCTCAGTGGGTTAGGACGCAGAGCTTGTCGATCAGAAGGTCGGCAGTTTGGCGGGTCGAATCCCGAGTGCCGCGTAGCAGAGTGGAGCGCCTGTTACGCGTCCTAGCTTCTGCCAACCTAGCAGTTCGAAAGCACGTAAAAAATGCAAGTAGAAAAATAGGGACCGCTACGGTGGGAAGGTAACAGCGTTCCGTGCGCCTTTGGCATCTAGTCGTGCCGGCCACATGACCACGGAGACGTCCTCGGACAAGCGCTGGCTCTTCGGCTTTGAAACGGAGATGAGCACCGGCCCCTAGAGTCGGAAATGACTAGCACGCATGTGCGGGGGAACCTTTACCTTTTTAATCAGCATACATTAAAATGAAGTTTCGTTGCATTCAGCTCTCAAAAAAATACCCCACACACACACATGTATGTGACACAGAGGCACATCACAGCCTAGTTCGAATGTATACAGGTACATACACACATAAGCCGGTTGGTAAAGCTGGTTGCTGATTCTCCCTCTTTTTATTCCACAGAGTTGCTGACGAGGAAACGACCTCCGTCTATGAAAATCTCAGTATCAAAACCGCCAAGGTCTCAGGATTCACTAACTCCGGAAGATAGTTGCTATAGCCCAGGCTGGAGACAGGTGGCTATAAAGTAGGTAGGCATGTGTCCAGGTGTGTTATTTTGTGTTCCGATTTGACAGACCGGTGGGATCGCGTCAGCAAGCGCTGCATCGTAGGACCTTCCTCTCCAGAAACCCATCCACAACGCGGTTTTCTCCCAGCCGACACTCAAATAATCCATTTTAAGGAATGTTTGTCTTCTAGACTGAAATATCTCTGCCCTACGGCGGGGTGGGAGGAACGAAAAAGCAAAATGCCACATCCTTTTCTGCCTTGGCTTTTATGGATGTCATCAAACTCGTACAGGCTTCCAAAGGGTTGGGTTTTTAAAAAAAAAAAACGGCGCCATCTGAAAGGACACCAGTTTTGTTTCTAATCTTCAAGGTTTGTCGTTTATCTCCTCCAGCTCTGAGGCAATTGAATTCCCACCTGGATTTCGTACCTTATTATAGACTCCAGTAAGGAAACTCTGGCTTGGAAGACCAATCGTTGGTCTGATTCGGTGGATTTCAACCTCGGCCACTTTAAGAGGGGTGGATTTCAACTCCCAGAATTCTCCCGCCAACCTGCTGATTGGGGAATTCTAGATGCTTCAGACTGGGGGATTCTGGGGATTGAAGTCTACCCGACTTTAGCTTGAAAAACACTGGTCTAATTTATGCAAGAGGCAAGGTATATTTCATTCCTTTTCTCGCTATGCTGTATTTATCCAGAAGTGTCTCTGCCTGCAACAGAGGCTACAAATCACCGTGGGGATGTGTGTGTGTGTGTGTGTGTGTGTATAAAAGAAAAATATATATGGTGAATTAACAAACATCTTTGTCTAGAGCAGAGGGGTTACCACTGTTGAGCATACTGGCCCTATAATTCTGGGAGTTGGTTGACTCGTTCTGAAGTTGCTAAGGTTGAGAAAATTTGAATTTGATCCTACAGAAGAACTGTGAGCCCCACACCTTAGTGAATTGTCCAGGTGGATTAACCCAGGGCCTAATAAAATGTAGAAATGCCTGAAATACCATTCCCAGCATCCCATCAGCACGAGCTGGGACTGGTGGGACCCCCTAGTACAAGATACTCTGCCCCGATCAATGCTTCTTACAATAATACGGTGAGGTTGCAAGTTTTCTTCTGCCTGAACACAATCTGGCCTTTTACGAAAGACATGCAGAGTTGAAGCCACCGATTGATATGAGCCAGATAGTCCTCAATTTACGACCGTTGGATTAGTGGCCGTTTAAAGTTACAACGGCACTGAGAAATGTGACCTATGACCGTTTTCCACACGACGGCTGCAGCATCCCCGTGGCCAGATAAATAAAAAAATTCAGATGCTTGGAAACTGCTTGGTTGCAGTGTCCCGGGATCATGTGATCCCCTTTTGCGACCGTTTTGACAAGCAAGGTCAGTGGGGACTTAACAGCCCTGTGACTAACTCAACAGCCTGCAGGGATTCATTTAACAACTGTTGCAAGAGAGGTCATAAAATGGGGGAAAATTCACTTCCCAGCTCTCTGGCTTAGCCACGGAAATTTGGAGCTCGGTTTTGGCTGTAAGTCGAGGACTTAGCTGGATGAACCTCTCTCGCTGCCCCAGGAGATCCCCGCCACTATTTATACAATCTCAGTTGCCCCAATATCATTCCTCCCTCTCTTTCTGCTTCTCCCTTCTGAGCTGCCCTGACAACAGGCGGGGCAAAGTATTACCACAGTAACAACGACGGTACCACACACAACTCAGCGGTATAAAACTGAAATGTTTAATAACAATAGAAAAAGAAGCGTCGTCTCCTTTCGCCCGAACGAAACTGGAGGCAAAGTGTCGAGGGTCAGCCCCTTACCCTCAGCAAAAGGGGAGAGCGTGCAGAGTTTGGCCCGTTGGCTCCGAGTTGCGTCTTTTGGGGGGGTGGGGGGAAAGCCTCTTGGTTCTCTTGCCACCGTCCCAAATTCTCCCGTTGCGGAGTGTGTTCTCCCCGACGTGCAAAACACACTGTCTTCTGCATGGACGTCGGCAGAGGAGCCTTGCAAAGCACAGAACAACTCAGAGGAGGTGTGGAAGTTGGGCACCTGGGCGTTTCAAGTCGAAGTGACCGAGAGCATCAAACTGTCCCCAGCGTTCGGCTGAGTTGCGTTGCACCAGGTCCGTCAAACCCCACGCGACCCTCCGGAAAGGGCAGGAGAAGTCCACCCCGTGTGGCTGGCTCCTTCCGGAAGAGACCGGGACTCTCGTGGACTTTCTCCCATTCAACGATCAACGCTCACCCCACACCTCGGAAGCGGTACCGCGCGGCCCTCCCGTCAATCACTCCATGAATTTGGTGAGGTTCGGCACGGGGGCCGGGGTGGTGAGGCGGTAAGGCACGTAGTTTGGCCGAGGGAGCGTAAATTTGTTGAGGCACTTCAAGTTCCCCGTCTTGATGATGCACTGGACCGGCCACAGGATGATGCAAAAGAGGATGACGATCAAGATCGAAAGCAAGACGACGCGCTTCCAGTCGTCGCAGATCGAGCAACGGGAGAGGCGTCCCATGAAGTCCTCGGTGGGCGTCTCGGGGATTTCGGGCTTGCTGGGGGCAATGTCGATGGTGATGCAAGGGTTGGCGCTCTCCGGATCGGAGGACTGTCGGCAGCACAGCTTGGTCCCGTCCATCCAAAGGGTCTTCTCCTTCTGCAGCTCGGGGGGTAGCGTGGCCATCACTTCTTTGCTCGTCTGGAGGCCCGGAGCTCCTTCCAGGGGGATTTCGGTCAGCTGCCTGCAGAAGGGGCAGGGAAGCTGGTCCTCCACCCGGTTGGGCGGCAAGGCGGCCGTCAGCCGGGCCAAACATTCCAGGCAGAAGGTGTGGTGGCAGTGAAGGACCTTGGGCGTCTTGAAGAGGTTGTCGTAGGTGTTGAAGCAGATGGAGCATTCGATCGGCGAGGTGGGCCGGTCCGTCGGAGAGCCCAGCCTGGTCTTCCCATCCAGGGGGGACCCCAGCGGAGACCCCAAGGGCGAACACACGGCGGGTCTGTTTTCTGCAGAGGGAGAGGTGATCACGATCGGATTGAGCGGGATGGGCCTCTCGTGGGGGGCCGCCGGGATGGGGCTTTGGGGAGTCGAGGGTGGAGATTCTGGCACTTCGGTGTGCCAGACCTGGGTTAAGCAGGACATAACAGAACCTGGAGAAAGAGGAAAACAGGATTAATTGTAGCAAGCCAACATGGAGCCATTCTGCATCGCTGCTTCTCAAAGTAACTTGTAAGTTGGGTGGACTTCAACTCCCGGAATTCTGGAAGTCCACCCATCTTAAAAGTTGCCAAGGATGAGAAACGCTGCCATAGAGGTTTATTTCCTAACTCTAAGACCCTAACCTTAACCCTCCTTAACTTTCCATGCGAATAAAAATCCCCCTGTTATTCACTTGCCCAGAATACCAACTGTTGGAGATTGGGAACTCCAGAAGAATTTCCCTTAGAACCCTCTCCTCCAAAACACCAGGAAAGAGCTGCGTTAAAAGAGGGGGGGGAATTAAAATCACACGTACCCCAGCCGGTGCTTCTCCTAAATTGAGAAGGCAAGAGTGTTGCTGTCTCCATGAAATGCACAAGGGATCTCGGCGGGTCCGGCTAGAGACCCTGTTTCCTGGGGAGCAGCGTTGGCTGGCCGCACGCAAAGCCTAAGACAAACCAGAGTTAAGAATCAGTTCAGAGCAGAGCGGATGCCAGCGTGGCTAAACTCCCTGAGTTCGGGATATGTGTTCGAGAGCCAGCTGCACACAATTTGCCCTTCCCTTTGTTGTGTTTGTAGGGGCTGAAGAAAAAAAATGAGCCGTGAAGCTCTGCTCTACACACACACACACACACATCTTCCCAGATTTGGTACTACCACTCCTGACCACAAGTCTTAAGAGGAGCATCTTCTCTCGTTTCTTGTCGGACGTCCAAGAAAAACACCCCTTTTCTCTCTTCTGTCAGATTGTCAAAGGGGACGGAGACTTGAGATCTCCCTAAAACGAGGACCAGTTTTCTGATTCTCCTGCAAACAGACTTACCACATCCCTCCGGGCCTGGGAAGAGCATCCTTGTGCTGTTGGCAAGAGAGGCACCTTCCAAATACGTAATAAACAAACCTTTCCACCATCAGCTTGCAAGCAGATACTCGGTCCCCTGCAGAAAAAACGACTCTGCCAAACGGAGATGTTTTGCAGATCTACTGCTGCCTGTTCAGGATTTTCTGCTTCCTATTGCAAGCAGCCCATCTCTCCTATTTTAATTTAGCCTTGCCTTTCCCCCCCCCCCCCTGCTTTGCAAGCATGAACCAGCGAAACGGCAGCGAGGGAACTTCCTGATTCTCATCATCTCAGCATGAGTAAACCTCACCTCATGTCTGCTTTTATCTCCTTGTAATAGCAACTACTGGCCTTATCAAATCCCAAGCTAATTGTGCTAACCACCTGGCTTTTATTTACAATTTGCTTAATTTCTCAGAGCTTGGCACCTCTCTAAGGGACGTTGCGTGCCCCACCGCCTGGGGACAGAAGGCAAATGCTGGGACAAAGAAAAAAAAAAGAAATCCTTATTTTTGCGATTCCTCCAACCTCTGGAAATTCAGGAGCAGGGGCTGAACTGGGATGTCAACCACGGCAAACTTCACAAAAGGAACTTGATAAGGCACCATCGGTCAGGAGTGGAAGATAACTTTATTTTTTTTAAAAAAAAACCAAGAAACGGCCACTTTATAGAGAGAGCAACTTGGAAGAAATCTAGCAGGGCAAAAAGGCTCGTTTGGCAGAGAACGGAGAAGCTGGCCCTCTCGATCCCAAATGCTTGGAAAGGCAGCAAAATTTACAAGCTAGTGTGCACGTAGCCCAAATTGGTGGTGGCAATGGAGGCGGTGGGTAACTCACGTTAAATTGTGCGTCTGCGGCCCCAAAACAGGTAAAACAGGTTTCTGAGCCTATCTTCTCTGGAGAATTTAAAGTCACCCTAAAGAAACTTGAGTCACCCCAGTCATTTGCCCGGAGATGTTGGGCTGATGTTTATTCAGATGATGGAGTCACCTGCTCGATTTTGCTAGGAAAAAAAAATGCTTACAGCATCGCTGTGGCCTTCGGAGTTGTTTCTTTAAAAACGAATCTGTGGAAGGAGAAGTATTCATAAGGGGCAAAAGCATCCTGAACTTCAGATGCTGCCCAAAGCTTCCTAAAAGTTATAGGGCTCCTTCAACCCCATTCCAAAAATCTTCCCCAAGCCGAATTTGAATCAAATGGTCCTGAGTGCACTGGAGGGAGGGTGCTCGTCTTCCGGATACTCCATTGTGATCCCCCCCACCTCATTTCATTTTTTCCCAAGAAGAGATCTCCTTCAAAGTTATCTTCCCCCCCTCCCCATTTCCAACCATGAGGTCCTCCAGTTGCACAAAGCTTTATCCATCCCTCTTCACATATTAAATCCATGCCCCAAAGCACGGATTTATTATTATTATTATTATTTTTTAAAAAGCTTGCTCGCTTTTTCAAAAAAGCAGAATCTTTTCATTAGTTCCTAATGCCCCAGAGATACAGGTCCTCTTGGCAGGCACCGGTGTGCCTCTGCACGAGTCCCCGTGCTTTCCCCATCCGTATCTACTTTGAAGTCACGCAATTGCCATGCTTGGGCGGATGATTAAGTGACCACGAGCCCGGATGTTTGTCAGCAGCACCGTCTAGAGGTGGAGCCTTCAAACTATTTAACACTCAGGGACTTTTTTTTTTTTAAGGTGGGGTTGTCGCCTTTTGCCTTCCAGCAAGCGTGATGGTGGATTTATCTATCCCAAGATTGTAATTCCCTATACCCATGCTCCAAAAACGCTCAGAGGCTGCTGGCAGACAAGGAGTGGCTAAAGTTGATCACAGTTGTAAATCGGCATCACGTGCCCCTTCGTATCTCATTGGAACTGCAGATAGTCCTTGAGTTACGACGGCAGTCGGAAGCGGAGCTTCGGTTGCTAAGGGATGGGGTCGCTAAATGAGTCACGCAAACATTATTGCCACGCTCACGAAGCCAGTTCGGCTTTCCTCATTGACTTGGCTTGTCAGAAGAGGGATGGGAAAGTGGTGATCACGTCACACATACACACACACACACGGGATGCCGTGTCTGTCATACATACTTGCTGATTGCCAAGCGCTTGAATTTTGATCATGTGACCACAGAGATGGTTGTAAACACAAGGACCGGTCTTAAAAACCTTTTTTTTCCCCAGCAATATCCTAACTTTGGTCATTAAAACAAATGGCCGTAAATCTGCGCAGATCCTGTGCTGCAAAACTCCATCTAGCCTCTAGGCGGCTGAAAAGCTTTCGAGATCCATTTCTCTCTGCTTCCCCTAGTGGTCATCTGGAACTTTGCAGACCCGTTTTTTTAAAAAATTAAACCTTTTGCTTTTGCACAAACCCCCGGTATCTTAGAACCAAGTTATTGATTGGCGAGCGCGTTCCTCTTGAAGAAAATCACAGACATTGTGACTCAAAACTCCAAAGCCCAAGCAGTGACACCCAAGAATAAAACTCGGGAGAACATTTGGACTGATTTTAGGCTACTGTTACACAAATTTATGAATCAAGAGTATTTATTCAAGGTTTATGAGCGAAAGGCACCTGCTTGAAGCATGAATAATAAGTAAAAACAGAATATTCCGGGAACAAACCAAAAGATACTTTTTTTTCTTCTTCTTCTCATTCTCTTACCTCTGGTAAATTCCCTATCTTTGGGGAATTTCTTTTCTCGCCTGCTCAAAGCCATTTTAAAAGCAAACTCACCTGTCTTGAGTTGGGAGATCCTAGAAGCAGCAATGCATGTTCTTCTCCTTTTCCTTCCTTCAAAAAAGGGAATAAAACAGGCTGTGCTCCATTCTAAGGCATGGAGATAATCCTTAAGCACCCAACAATCTTCTCCAAAATACCACTGCCCACATCAGCTGAGCAGAGAAATCTTTTATAGCTTCTGCTCTTCCAGGTGACTGGATGGTTCTTACCTGCCTCAGCCAGGTGTGGCTGCTGGGCCTCCGATTGGCTGGCTTCCCGGGAGGGGGCGTGGCTTCTTGTGTTGACAAACAGGACCGGCTGAAGCAGCTTCAGGATAGCAAGAAGATCCCAAGAAGTCTGACTCCCAAAGATCGGAAAAATAAAAGCCAGCCAGCCTAGCCCTGTTTGAAGCAGCTCAGATAAGATCCACGGTTGGTGAAACTTCCCAGGAAGTGGCAGAGGTCAAATCCGATTCCTGCTCAGCCCGGCAAAAATAAATAAATATCTCTTTCTAAAATTGTTCTTTCCCACGCAAAGGAGAAGGAAGGGAACGGGGAAAGGCTAAAGGAAAGATCTGGCTTGCCAGGAACGTCACGTTCCGCAAAAGTAAATTATTAATTGGGTTTCGTCGGGTTATTTAAATATCGGAGGGGAAATGGAAAGAAAAAAAAAATCCTGCCCTGTGCAAGGCCAGTTTGCTGAAGATACCTCGAAGTCAGGGCAAATTAAGACCTACGTAGCAGCAGAGTGGATGCTATGAATTATATTTAATCAATTTAATGTCAGTCATCATAAAAGACGTCTCCGGGTTATCTTTGGCTCCTCCGTCCAAACCTAGTCTGATTTTGGAGGAGCAAAACCCAGCCACCATGTTCTGAGTTCGGATGTCGCATCCTTCACTTCCTGCCTGGCTCCCGAGGACTCCACGGGCGGAGAAGTATCGGCAGTCCTCGACGTACGAGCACAATTAGCCCAAACGTCCCGTGGTTAAGCGAGACATTTGGTTAAGTTGAGTTTTGTCCGTTTTGCGACCTTTCTTGCCGCAGCTGTTAAGTGAACCGCTGCAGCTGTTAAGTCACTGAAGTTCGCAAAAGGGGATCACGTGTGTGTGACTGTCATAAATATGAGCCCCAGTTGCCCAAATTCTGAATTTTGATCACGTGACTTCGGGGAGGCTGCAATGGTCGAGTGAAAAACAGTCAAGGGTCACTTTTGTCCCCGTGCTGTTGTAACTTCGAACGGTCACTAAATAGACTGCTGTAAGTTGAGGCTAACCGGTCGTTTGCCACGGCCTGTTACAGGATTTTACTTATTGTGGCTTCCTGATCTAGCCTGCAGTTAGTGGATTTCCCAGTGGTCTCCTATCCAGCTCCTAACTCTGCTTAGCCAAGGCTGGTTTGCTGTCACCGTGTAGTTGGGCCTCTTGGCGGCCCATATTAAGGCAAGGGCTCAGTCTGAGATACTTTGATTATGGATCAGTTGATTTCTTCTGTTCTCTGATCCTCCCCTGATCCATTGATTCGGGGGCCTTTTGGAATGACAAAACAGGCACACACACACACACACACCCCTAATTGGTGACCTTCCTTGGCCTCCCGAGACTTATGTCAGTCTCTTCACAGCTCCTAAGGACTAGAAACCTGCGTTTGTTGAAGAAGAAGAAATTTTTAAAAAGCAGCGGTGTTCCCCAATAAAGAGGCGAGTCTCCTCTGAAAAATCATGTCAGAAGGATCAAAGGAACTCTTTGCTTTATGCCCTGGATGTTTTCAACAGCAGGCTTGAAGGAATGTTCATATCTGGAGGAGGGGGTTTTACGCTTTCCAAACAGCTGTTCATACATCTGGGGAGGCTATTCGGCCACGGAGCAGCCCCCAAACTCAGTTCTGTGTTCACGAAGAAGCCGCCTTGAGCAGATTGTTCTAATTTGAGCATAAGGAGTTACCTGGGAGCGTTCATTCCTTGCTTCGAGGACCTTCACGTGGCTGGAGAAAATCTGAATTCTCCTATAGGAGGCCCTCTCCACGGACTGGGGTGCCCCTCATCCGGGCTTTGGGCCCAGGATGATGGGTTTTGCAATCTCAGACCACACTGCTTTGTCGATTTATTTTTTTACTATAAGAAGAGGGCTTCGTGAAGCCTTCCCGTTCCAAGAATCCCCCCCTGTTTGGCCCTCGCAGAGAATTCTGGGCGACCCACACCTTCAGCTCCCAGCATTCCCTAGCCGGCTGCTGAGAATTCTGGGAGTTGAAGTTTCCCCCCCCCCCCACCGAAGGAGCCCATTTAAAGGAAAAGGCAAGCGAAGAACCGCTTCCCACCAGCTGCTTCCAGATTGCTGAAGGTTGATTCAGCATTTCTGCCGGCCAAGTCATTAAACCGAGAAAACCACCTTTAATTGGCCTGCGCTTGTGCGATTGCCATTATGTAAGAATTGCCGGGGTGCTCGGCAGGCACAAGGCCGATGAAGTCATGCCACCCTCGCCGTTTAAGGGATGAGTCACCGGCCCCATTTCCCAATTTCAGGAATAGCGAGCATTCTCCTGGGGTTGACATCAGCTCTTTTTCCCAGGCAATTAAGAGTCAGCAGACAATGACCTGCTTGCTCCGGGAGGATGGATGAATTGGACGCTCCAGCCACCGAGCAAAGCCCTTGTGGCAGATGCACCGGTTGAATTTCTGCCTGGCCAGCCTTTAAAAAGAGCCAAGTCTCCCGCTGGGAGCCTAGTGGCCTGAGCCAAGCCATCCTACTAGACTTAAGTGTTGGAAGACTTTGTGTTTGGAAGCGATGAGAAGTGAAAACATTACATGGACCACTCAGGGTGGCCATATAAATCTGGTCAATAAATAAAACCTATCTTTTCCTCCAATCAGTATTTGGACAGGGCCTGCGTGCAATGCCCCGGGACGATGCTGGATCGAGCCCCAAGGGCCGTGCCACAATCCGCCCCGCGAAGAACTCATCCTCCTTCCAAAACTTTCCAGGCCTTGTGGGCGCTCCGCCGCGGGAGGTTTCTTAAAAAGAGGCTTGGGCATCCATCTGTCCGGAATGGTGTTGGGGGGGGTCTCCTGCTTCAGCGGGGGGGGCTGGACTAGAAGACCTCCAAGGTCCCTCGCAGCACTCTTCCTCTGCGTTCTGTAAAGTTGAATGAGACCGTAGGAGCGAAAAAAATGGACCGCCTGCGGGGCTCACGCGGGCCTTGTTTGGTTTATCTATTTTTTTACGTTCCTGCTACAAAATGGCACCCCAAAGGCGCTTTTTCTGGAGGCAACTGGACTTGTTTGGAAGTCTGTCTTCTCATGCAAGAAGCTTCTTCAGCTCCGACTGGATGGTGGGGAAGGGGATGCTCCTGAAAAAACACGTTTGGGGCCTGGATGAGTGAGAATCTCCACAGATGTCCTTTTAATCTTGGAATCCAGCCCCCAAAGGCTGGCCCTAGGGTAAGCTGGGGGCCCTGAATGTCGAAATCACAAGGTTCTTCAACCGTGATGCTTCATGCCAAGAGTTTGGGGTAAATAAACTTCAGGTGGTTGCATTTGGCTGCAACCACAAGGAATGTCCTTTTATCTGTCTCCCCACCACGTGCTTTGGTAATCAAACATAAAGTGGGGGGGGAGAACTTTTGACATGCCCAGAGGCCTTTTCCCTCCCACCTTCTGAACTTGGAGGTCGGCTTTTACAGCATATGGCTTGGCTTTTTTGCTGTGGGCAAGATTTCAATCAAAGCTCTTCTCGGCTGGCCTGGATGCAGCTCCCCACCACCACACACACACACACACCGCCCCCGGCTCCGACTTGGATCAAAAGCACAGAGCTGGGATGCAGAAGGCCATCCAGTCAAGCCGCGGAGATTGTCTGGCCAATTCAACTTAAGAGAAAGGCTTGGATCAAAGCAAAACTTGGCCCGGCTTCTGTCGGGACACCGATGCCAACCGGCCTTTTTAATGCAGCTCTAAAAGAGGATGCGCGCAACTCAGGAGCGCATGGGCCCAGACACGCTAATTGCATGCTGAGCTATGGATGGAATGCAGATCAGACAGAACCCTTTTGCAAGCCAGAGGCCCCGTGATCGCCCAACACAGCCATGAGCATCCTGCTGACACGGCCCTCCTAAATAGCCCGGAATTAGACAGCCAAGGAGAAGAAATGAGAAGTCTCTTTCACGCTCTCTTCTGGCACCGCAGGGTTGGTTTTTTGACCCAGGCTTCAGCCAGGGCATTGATGGATTGCGCCGAGCTGCATCAGGCGGAGCTCCGTCTGGTCTCCAAAGTTGCAAACATTGTCCCCATTTGAGGCTGGAAAAGCAAGACGTGGGTTTATCAGGTGCCCTCAAATTGGCTCTCTATAATAATAATAGGGACGCGGTGGCTCAGTGCGTTAAGACGCTGAGCTTGTCGATCAGCAGGTTGGCAGTTTGGCGGGTCGAATCCCGAGTGCCACGTAGCAGAGTGAGCGCCTGTTACTCATCCCAGCTTCTGCCAACCTAGCAGTTCGAAAGCACGTAAAAATTCAAGTAGAAAAATAGGGACCGCTCCGGTGGGAAGGTAACAGTGCTCCGTGCACCTTTGCCGTCTAGTCATGCCGGCCACATGACCACGGAGACGTCCTCGGACAAGCGCTGGCTCTTCGGCTTTGAAACGGAGATGAGCACCGGCCCCTGGAGTCGGAAACGACTAGCACGCGTGTGCGGGGGAACCTTTACCTTTACCTTAATAATAATAATAATATGAATACAAATATGAGTCAGAATGAGTATGAGTGTAGTAAAACAACATGGCTAAGGAGCAAAATACATAAACCAGAACCGTTTAACTCTGTTCCTAAGCCTGAACAGAAAATCCAAAAAAAGCTCCAGTCGGGAATAATATTGCTCCAAACACGGCAGGGACTAAATTAGGGACAAATTAATATCAGATGATCGGTTCTGAGTCGGTTTGATAAGGTCAGAAGCTGCATCTCAGCAGCAGCAGTAGCGTCCGTGCTCCGAGGCTGTTTTTCCTGTGTCGTCAAAGGGGATTGGACTAGATGACCTTGGGGACGCCCTTTGACTCTTGTCTCTGCCTTGCTCTGGGGCTCTTTCCCTGGGGAGTGGCCCAGATCCTAGAAAGCTCTTTGTTTCCTCCTCTTTTTTTTTTATAAGCCACAAAGTCTCGTTTATAGCTCTTTCCACATACTTGGCTGCCGGGTGCAAATGTCAATCGTATTGGATGGAGGAAAGATTTACAGCCTTCTTTAAAGTGGAAGCTTGTTCTTTGGCCAGGAGGCATGGCTTAAGAGAGATAAGGGCGCTCTTTCCTTAATGATTCCTGGTGAAGTTTAAACTGGGTAAATGAAATAAAAAAAGGTGGTGTGTGGGGGGGGGGAAAACTGGTCATTTCTGGCAGACAAAAGTACATGCAGCCGAATCGTGTTTCATCCGGCTGCAAACAGGGAAGAGAAATTTATTGGGAAGAGCCAACCCAATCTAGATTCCCAAAGCAATAAAAAAATTGGCTAGAGCGGGTTAGGAATCGAACGCTGCACCTGGGAGCGTTACTTTTTTTTTTTTGCAGGCGCCGCTGATAACATCATTTATTCCCAAATAAATAGTTAACCACAGCACCCATTGTAGATAGTCCTCACCTTGAAGGGTCACGATTGATCCCAAAATTTGGGGTGCCAAACAAGACAGTTGTTAAAGGGAATGTCGCCCCATTTTTACGACCTTTCTCGCCACAGATGCTAAGGGAAGTGCTGCAGTTGTTAGGTTAGTAACGTGGTCGTTAAACGAATCTGGCTTCCCAAACTGACTTTGCTTGTCAGACGGTCGCAAAAGAGGATCGCGTGAACCCCCGGGATACTGCGACCGTCATAAATACGAGTCAGTTGCCAAGCGCCCGGATTTCGATCACCTGACCCACCGGGATGCTGCAACGGTCGTAAGCGTGAAAAAGGGGTCATAAGTCGCATTTCCCCCTTGCCGTTGTAACTTTGAATGGTCACTAAGCGAAGACTGCCTTTACAATGGCTTCCTGCATGTTTGCAATTGTATCTCCCGCTTCAAGCCAGCCGGAGTCACAATGAGAAATATTGTTGTTGTTTTTTTTTTTGTTTTTGCAAATCGTTAAAAAAATAAGCAATAAAAATCAGGCGCTAATGATTTCCCTCGATCGAATTGCTGGTCCCCCCCGAGGGACATCAATACTTAAAAGCATCGCAAGGAAGAAGGGGAGCTGTTCAAAAAGCAAGTGCGGGGTTTTTTTGGGGGGGGGGTGGTTAATCTATCCAAAATTCCTCTCTGGCTGAAAAAAGCTGGATGCCGGTGAAAACTTTCCCACCGTTTCTTAGGAGGAACTTGAAAATGTGATCCATTTTTTTATTTCCCCTCCAGTCTTTTAACCATAACGGGAAGCCGGCGCCCAGCCGAAGGGCCCAATTTTCTTCCCTGTCCCAAAAGATGGTGAACTTAGAAATCTTGGGAGTCTCATTACCTTGAAATAGCGATGAAAGATCAGCAGGTTGTTCTGGCTTGTCGTGTTTCTCTTCCTGCAGGAGGCCAGATCTCGCTTCTCCATTATCCTCTGTCTTTCTCCTGGGTCTCTGATGCAGAGAACCTTTAAAAACGCCAAAGAGAAGATTTCCTTTTATGCTGTCTTACCGCGTTCTGATCTCCCAAATTCCTGGCAGGAGCTTTAGCTACCTACCCATTATTAAAATAATGTCCGTCTTGTAGCTCTCTCGGCGAGCGAGATGTCTAGTCCCATTGAGTGGAGACGGTGATTAAATTAAAAAGAAGAAGGAAGTTGTAAGCGCTGCATCGTTCAGTTACAGAACTAGCTGTCAAAGCAAGTGTGAAATGCTCTAATTATCTCCAGCAAAAACAAGTTTGGGTAAACTTCTACTAGCTTAAGTGAAATTCCCTTCAAGTCAGCTCCTGGTGGTTTCACGGAGATGTCTTTTAGTTCTTTACACACACACACACACACACACTGGGTGGGTGTAATTTGTCACCCCTGAGTATTTTCTTTCCAGCTTGGTGTTTCCTGGCTGAGGTGTCGTAGGGCCATGGCTGAAGCTAAATCTGAATTATTTTCCTTGCTATCTCACTTAAGCCTGGTATGTGTAGTCTGCGACTTAATGGCCATAACTGGGAGCACTGTTTCCTTTGCTAAGTAAGGCAGTTGTTAAGTGAATCAAGACACCCAATTTTACAATATTTTAAGGGACCCGGTGGCACAGTGGTGAGAATGCGGTATGGCAGGCTGACTCTGCCCGTTGCCAGCAGTTCGATCCTGACCGGCTCAAGGCTGACTCAGCCTTCCATCCTTTTGAAGTCGGTAAAATGAGGACCCAGATTCTTGGGGGGGGGGCATGGGCTGTATTAAGTCCACTTTACCACTTATTAAGTCCACTTAATAATAGAGAGAGCTGTAAAGCATGGTGAAGCGGTATGTAAGTCTAAGTGCTATTGGTATTTTTGCTACGGTTCACTTGTTTCAATAGAATTAGAATTAGAATTAGAATTAGAATGGAATGGAATGGAATGGAATAGAATAGAATAGAATAGAATAGAATAGAATAGAATAGAATAGAATAGAATAGAATAGAATAGAATAGAATAGAATAGAAGATATATATGTATATATATATATATATATATATATTTTCTTTTTTAAATTAGGACAAGCAAGAAGAGGAGGCGGCAGAGGCTACAATTTCCCAGCAGAAGACGCGTCACCAAAGGGTCAAGCCAACCGCAGAACTTTCTTCCACTAATTCAGCTTTCAGAACAACAAAACAAAGCAGACTCCTGAATTTGTTCCTCTTCTCCGTTCCTTTTGATGGTTGCAAAACAGAAGGATCCCAGCTGGGAAATTCGTGTGGCTGGTTGCGTAGACACACAAACTGTTTATAAAGCAGTCTTAACACACCCCATGACTTGGCAGGATCAACTTCCGTTCCTTTCCCACCACCGCCGTAATTCCTTCTTTTGCGGCAATTCCAGTAGCAAAGGTTCAGCCGAGGCAATTCACCAGCCTGCCATATTTTTGTATGATTTTTTTTCCAGAGAAATCCTAAATGGTTATAGATTTGCTGGCAAGTCATTTAGAACAACAAGCTATCTGGGAGCAAAGCCAGGATCGAAACAACAAAAATAATAATACAAATTATAATTGGTGGGTTGTTGTTTTTTTGGTCAAAGAATTTATTCTTAGCTAGCTAGATACAGAACTGGAGTTTATTTGGCCCGGTGGGACTGTCCATTCCTGTTATAGTTATGAAACACGCTTCAGTTCACCCAATTTGTAAGACATTTTTGTATAAAATAGGGCCTAAGTGCGAGGGATAGGCGCATATCTTCCTGGTGAATTGACGATTCTTCCATTTCTGCGCCTGCTGAGATTTTAGAAGACTCCACATGGAATTGTGCCCTGAAAATACAAAAAGCTGTAAAGTGCTTCAAATTGGCTGGACTTTATTACAGTCACAGATTATCCAATGGGTAAAAGGTGCCCGTTTCGTGCCGAAGCCACTTCATTTTGGGATTGATTGCATCGACAATCATCTTTAACGGAGAGGTCCTAAAAAGGCCCGGTTTTCCAGCAATATCGACGGTGGCTAGAAAATATTATCAGCATGACAGTGTCGGGTTCAAGCACTGTTTCTCAACCTTGGCAACTTTTAAGATGCATGGACTTCAACTCCCAGAATCCCCCAGGCAGGACGCTTTTATAGGAAAGTTGCCCAGGTCAATTGCTTGCAATATCCAGGCCAGGTAAGATAATAGTAATAGTAGTAATAGTAGTAATAATAATTATTATTATAATAATACCTGGTTGATACCTAGGATGCTGGCAGCAACCTGTGTCAACCATCAGCACCAGTCAATTTGAATGTTCAGTTGACTGAGGTTCATGTTTAATGAGTAAAAGTTTTATGACAATAATATAATAAAGTTGGAAGGGACCTTGGAGGTCATCTAGTCCAGCCCCCTGCTCAGACAGGAAACCCTATACCATTTCAGACAAATGGCTTGTCCAGTCTCTTCTTTGACCAACATTGGGAGTCCTGGTCAGGCATTTTTACAATGGTCAGAAGCTGGAGAGTTTTCCTTTCCTCCCTTCTCCGTTGATGACTTCTGTGGCTTTGGAAAAACTGCTAACCTTAGTTGTGCGTGGAGGTCCTCTCGTAGTTTCAAGGGATCATCGGGCGCTCACGTCGCTCGTTCTAGCGTAGCTGAAGTGGACTGAATCTAGCCGGCTTCTCTTTTCTTTCTGGATTTCAATTTTAAACTCTTTTTCTTTTCCTTCCCCCCCTGACATGCTTCGATTTCTCCCAAATAGGAGAGTAGGGTAATAAACACTGGACTCGTTCTGCAGTGAAATAATTCTTATTTTGCTTTAGAAGAGCAGGCTCCCTCTAGCGGCCAGGGAGTAGTACTGCCTTCCTCTTGAAACTTGATTTATGCAAGAGGGATACAGCAGTGTTGAGAAAGCAGAAGATAGCCCACAACGATGGAATGAACTGGGATCTTCTACTTTTATTGATGCTGATTAGACCAAACCTTTAGGCAGTCTCTAAAGGCAAACAGACCTCCCCCCACCCCATGTCAGTAATTCCAAATTGCGACAACCCCCCCCCCATATGTTAGTAAAGCACCAGACCAGTCACCTTTTACCATTAAAAATACGTCAAATCCGCTGTGCTTTTATTCAAGGCAGGGGGGAGAAGGGAGAGTTGAAAGGACGGAGTGGGGAATAAAATCAAACAAAACACGTATATACAAAGCTACACATTTTGCATCTGACACAACGGTGTGAAGGAATTATTATTTTTTTTAAAAAAAAAATCTATCTATTCCAGTGTTTTGGTTTCAATGGCTCACTTCAAAACATTTTCACCTTTTTTTTTTCTTCCTGCTAAAAGAGCAATCCCGTTCTCCCTCTACAGTTCGGTCTGGGATGCAACCGGACGGCGACTACAATCTCGGCAATAGGAAAGGGCATCCCAAACTTGCTACGGGCTCAGGAATCCCAGAGGCGTCCTTGAGGGTTGAAACACGGGACCAGGCAACGAAACAAAAGAGCAGTTTGGCTTTTGCTAAAATTGTGTCCGGTGAGGAAGCAAAATAACCCCAGCTAAAGCCAGCCACAAATGCCAGTGGGGAGGAAAAGGAGTGGTAAAGGAGATCGCGTGGTTTCATTGCATAGAATCTCGGTCAGTCAGAAGGAGTAAAGGAAAAAAGAATCTAGGGACATCTTCCTTCCCAAGCCACTTCCCCACAACGGGGATCGTAAGGAGCCCAACGGAAGGAAAGAAGGATCTAAAATAATAACCATGCAACTTCGGGAACAACAAATGCTTTTTTTTGTTTTGTTTTTTAAAGGGATGGGAGGTGGACGTGTCACAGGATTAGGGGACCTGTGGCTGGCCAGAGGCTTCTGGGTTTTAACTCCCGTGAACCCAGCTAAGGGGTAGGATTCGTGTTCTGACAACTTCGGGAAGGTCACAAGCACCCAGGCCTGGACAGAGAGCAAGGCAAGGAGAACACAACATCCTTGTTTGGGGGGGGAGGGGAGGGGAGGGAAAAGACAGCCATCTTTGGAAGGAAGGCTTGTGACTTCTACAACGCCCAGGACTTTTTTTCTCATAGAACGCTCAGAACGGAGTTCCGGCACCTTTTTTTGGATGGAACCTTGTAGGGTAGGCAAGGCGGGTTGTATGGCGTGTGTGAGTTCCGGCACCTTTTTCTTTTACAAAAAAAAGCACTGACAACGCACCGTTCTTGCGGTCTGGCTCAAAACATTTGGCCTACAGGAATGAGTGCAGCCCTCTTAAATTGCTAGCTCACTTCCCTTGGATCAAGATCAGCCCGAATTTTTTTTTTTTTAAAAAAAAAGGATCGGAGGAACCCTCCACAGTGGATGGAGGAGGAATCACTTGGGGCAATTTGAAGTTGCTGGATCGCTTTGCGTTGCCTTTGGAGAGCGAAGGGCTGGCGCGCTTCGATTTGCATAAGGACGGACTTGAATTAGGGAATCTACGCAGCGGGCAGGTGGGGAAGAGAGAAAGTAAGTCAGATGGCTTGTTGAGAAAGCAGAGGACCACCCCGGGCTTCACCCCCATTGACTTTGCTCGTCAGAAGGTCGCCAAAGGGGATCACGCGACCCCGGGACACTGCGACCGTCGTTAAGTCTCAACCAGCTGCCAAGCATACAAATGTAAATCACGCGGCCACAGGGAGGCCGCAGAGGTCGTAAGTGTGGAAAAAAGGGGGCATAAGTCGCGTGTTTCAGTGCCGCTGTCACTTCGGTCACTAAATGAATTGTTGTAAGTCGAGGACTACCTGCATTCCCACGTACCCGCCTTTCTCCCTGCTGGCCAGTGGAGAGCATGGGGTGAGCTGCTGACCCCTTGAAGAGCTAAGTCAGGGCTTCCAAGCGGGGTCACGGGGAAGATGGGCCAGGCCTGTCCAAGCTGGGGTTCAACCGCCCCGCCCCCCAAAAAAAACCTCAGGTAGCAGGCAAGGACTTTACAAAAAGAAGGGGAACCTGGCTGGGTCCTAAGAAGTTAAAAAGAGAGAATCAAACCAATCTTGAGTGCTCAAAAACGGCAAGGCTGCCTTGAGCTTAAGGCCTCGGTCAAACTCTAGGAAAAATTACGCGACGGGAAGAACGGAGGCAATGTGCTTCCTAGCAGCCTACTCTGCGCCTCAGAGAGAACCTCCCACCCACCCCTCCGGAAAGCAGAGGGTGCCGTTCTGTTTCCGAAAACGCACCCCAAAATATGGCACTTGAGTTTCCTTTGAAGCCTGGCCATTTCCTCCAGGCGGTTCCCGGCTGGCTCACAGGGTCCGGAGCGAAGAGGCTTCTCAAGGCGGCTTGGCAACCAGGGTCGTCCGAAACGTCCGTCTCCCAGGGCTAAGCAAACGTTGGAGTCCCCGTTTCCTGCTGATCGGGCACGAGTCCACTCATCGCGCGGAAGCCGGCTGGGCTCCCCCCCCGCCACCAATTCTCTTCTTAGGCGCTTTCCCAGCGACTCGATGGCTGCCCTCGTATTTACAGGTCCCCGACGGCTACACGTTGCTGACCCGGGTCTCGGCGGACAGAGTCGTGCTGGTGGTGGAGCTGGCGAGCGAACGATCCCTTCGGACGTAGCGGGGTTTCCGGACTGGGTCGAAAAGAGAGAGAGACTGTTAAGTTTCTATCCCCAGTCTCACAAAGGTGGTTTAAATTTCATTTTAGGGACCAAAGGATTTCCATATCTTTCTCTTCCGACACTGGCTCATCCCATCTCTCTCTCTCTCTCTCTCTCTCACACGCACATACACTCTCACACACACACAACATGGGTTAAAAAAGGAAAGCGAAAAAAGAAAATTGGAGAGGCACCCTTGCGTTTCTGAACCGATACACAGGGAGGAGACAATATTTTGCTTTGGAAAACGGGGGCACCCTAGGGCAGGGGTAGGCAAGCTCGGCTCTTTTATGACTCATGGACTTCAACTCCCAGAATTCCTGAGTCAGCTGACTCAGGAATTCTGGGAGTTGAAGTCCATGAGTCATAAAAGAGCCGAGGTTGCCTACCCCTGCCCTAGGGGATGGCACATGCTTATTAAGGCAATTTGGCAGACAAACGGGAGGTTAGGGTAAGGAATCCTGTCTTCCCGCTGAATTATTTTTTCTGCTCCAGTCGCCTGCCGCCCGAAGCAGCACACACTTTTGCAGTCTGCAGAGACACCCCCCCCAAAACCTGGGATTTATTTAGGCAGATTGAACTGATGGAGGCAGGCTCAAAAATGCTTCCCCCCCCCAGACGTACCCGTAAAATCTTGCACTGGTCAGTGTGGTTTGAAAAGGCCAGAGCTATTTAGGGTAGTGGAAACGGGGTACAAAACCTGTGCAAGAGGTTCCCCTGGACCAAGGGGAAACAAAGAGCTGCTTTGTCTCGAGAAAGAGGTTTCTTAGGATAAAATGAAGCAAAATAATAATAATAATCAAGATTTCCAAAGCCCCTGCAGGATTCCTATCTTCCTTTACTCGATAAAACTCGAGGGTTTGTTCCTGCTTTTTAAATAACCCTTGTTACCCAGGACACAAAAGAAGAGAGAGAAAAAGAAACAAACAGAGAAAAATCCTTACTTGAAGAAGGTGGGGATAACATGGACGCCTAAAAAGAGAAAAACGAGATGAAGTTTGGTCGGAATCAGCTTTTCGTTAAGGTAAACCACCCCACCCCTCTTCCAGTTTTCCGGGAAAACTGACAGCCGATTCCACCCATACTTGGGGGTGGGGGAAAAAGATTTACGGTGATCTCATCCTGTAATTTCTCCCCGGGATTGCATTATCGAAGCCGGTGTTGTTCAAATACGCCAACTTGAGGATGTGTGGACTTCAACTCCCAGAATTACCCAGCCACGTTGGCTGGGGAATTCTGGGAGTTTAAGTCCATACATCTTAAATTTGCCACCAGGTTCAAAACAAAACAAAACACTGCTGCATCTTCTTAAGATTGAAACCCACCGCCCTCTGGAAAAAAACAAATTTGCTAACAGATCAGAGGAAGGGGCCAGCTGGGACCTCTCCTCACCCATCATCCTCAACCGCCTTGGGAGGCTTTGCAAGGTCCCGGAAACCGCCCCCAGGATGGATTCGTACTTACTGATTCAGCAGACTGTACAATGGACCCTGGGAAACACAGAAAGGGATAAAAAATAAATAAATAAGAAATGAACGACAGAGAAGCCCGTCTCAATTATGCGCCATGACGTCAAAAGGCACCCTTTCCTATCAAGGGATCTGTTCTTGAGCAGCCTGGGAGGTACAGATCCTATCCTATTCTTTCATTTCTTCTATTCTATATTCTCTTCTCTTCTCTTCTTCACTTATTCTATTTCTATTCTATTCTATTCTATTCTCTATTCCATTCCATTCCATTCTTCTATTCTGTTCTATTCCATTCTATTATTACAATTCCTATTCTATTCTATTCTATTCTATTCTATTCTATTCTCTATTCCATTCCATTCCATTCTTCTATTCTGTTCTATTCCATTCTATTATTACAATTCCTATTCTATTCTATTCTATTCTATTCTATTCTATTCTATTCTATTCTCTATTCCATTCCATTCCATTCTTCTATTCTGTTCTATTCCATTCTATTATTACAATTCCTATTCTATTCTATTCTATTCTATTCTATTCTATTCTATTCTATTCTATTCTATTCTATTCTTCATTTATTCTATTCTACATTCTATTCTCTATTCTCTTTTCTTCACTTATTCTAGTCTAGTCTTCATTTATTCTATTTTATTCTCTATTCTCTTCTCTTCTCTTCCTTTGCAGCAGCCCCTTAGATATTGGAAGACCACTTGTGTCTTTTCACTAGGCCAGACGTACCCAATTCCCGCAACCCTCCAGCCCCCTAGTCATTTTTGTTACAACAGCTGGCAACAGCTGGCAGACAAACCTACCTTTGCTTCTTCGGTAGAAGAGATTGGGGAGCTTATTGGCACGTTTGAGGTAGAAGAAGGACGCAACGCAGAGGATGAGGAAGAGGCTGATCACAAAGGTGCCAAAAATTAGGGACGCCGCAACTTCTGGGCCGCCTGGAAAGCCAAAAAAAAATTTAAAAAAATGGAAGAAGAGTCTCGCGGAATGAAAGCCTTTTCCTAACCTCGCAAATCAATCCAGCGCTTTACAGGCCGAGCCATCGCCCCCTAATTCCTCTCCCTTTTTTTAATAAAAAATAAAATAAAATCAGTGGCTTCTTAGCTGGATCCTAGAAATGCTTCCATACAGGTAGTCCTCGATTTGCATCCATTCGTTTAGTAACCATCCAGAGTTAACGACGGCACTGCAGAAAAAGTGGCTCGGGACCACGGTTCACACTTCACAACCATCGCAGCGTCCCCAAGGCCACATGAACAAAATCTGGCACGGACTTAGGAGAGTTGCAGGGTACCGGGACCACGTGATCCCCTTCTGCCATCTCCTGGCGAGCAAAGCCGATGCAGCTTAACAGCTGCACTGGCCCCCTTTAACAGCTGGGGCAAAACTCCACTTTTAACCCCTTCTCGCTTAAGCCACAGAAAAGGCTGAGCTCAGTCGTGGCCGTAATCTGAGGACGAGCTGTAATGATGGCCAGGGGAAAAAAAACCCCTCTTGTTGAGAATCGAAACCCGTTTCCAAAGCCTCGTCGGTGTTACTCACCCACGCCGAGGGTCTCCGGGTTTACGGTGGCGGTTACGTTGGCTGCGGGGCTGAATCCCCTGGCTGCATCTACACGAAGCCAGAAATTTGGGGAAGGGAGAAAGAACAGAGTAAGCCCAAAGCCGGCCGGGTTGCTGCGTTGCCGCTTCCGAGAGAAAAGGCTTGCCTTCCTTATTTTTCCCCCGATTCCATTGCTGGGATTTTGCTTTAGTAGATTTAGAGGCAAAGCCAGCTCAATGCCCGAAGCATTCACTGCGCGGACAGGAATATTTTTTACTCCTTCTGTCGCAAAGGCAGAAGGAAACAAGGAGAGGCTGTGGAGGATTGGAGGCCTGCTCATCGAAAAACGAACGCCAACAAAAGACTAGCCGAGATAAAGAGCCACCTTACAGGCGAGAGGGCCTGTACATCAATTTAATAAATGAAATAAAAATAAACGGGGTGTCGATCGAGGGGCTTTTCAAAAACACATCAAGTCAACGAGGTACTCTTAACCGTGTTTGCCTTCTCGAATTTTTTTTTTTTTTTTTTAAAGAGGACTAGAGCCTTGGGCTGTTTTCGTCCCGGGATCCTGAACCTTCGAATGCCTCCCTTCTGCCCTCTGCTGGACGGTAAGGGGAAAAGCAGCGAGAAGCATTCTCAACTCTTGCCCCAAGGGCGAAAACCAGAAGACGGAGGAAGGCCCCTCAAAGGCTCACCGTTTTGACAGTCCGTCAGGTTGTACACTGGAGCCGCAGGGAGGGTCTTGTTCTCACATTTCACGCAGCTGCTGCTGCCGTCTTCGTTCCACCGCCTGTAGCAGCCTGCGTGGTGTGAGGACAGGAAGGGTGAGGAGAGAGGAAGGAAGGAAGGAAGGAAGGAAGGAAGGAAGGAAGGAAGGAAGGAAGGAAGGAAGGAATTCATGCCTCCTCTTTCACCCTAACTGAACATCAACGTTCTTTCATCTCCCGTTGTGCTGAAAATCAGCACTGCCATTTTTTGTGGTTTAGGAAACTTAAGTGTCAAAAATAAACCCTGGCTCTCTTTTTTTTTTTTTTGATAAGTTAACCCTTGCAAGATACAGAAAATTAAAATGTTCATTTTGCCAGCATCCGTTTTGCGGCTGTGCCGTGAAACGCCAAGCCCCTGGGCGAGACGGGCGGCCAATAAATTTTAACAAAAGAAATATTTGTCTCCTGACGGCATTGAGAAAAAAAAGGAGAAACGTGCTACTTTTTCGCTTTACGTCGGAGGAGCTTGCTATTTTGGAAGGATGCAGGAGGGAGGGGCAAAATCCCCCTCCCAAGACTACAGAAGGCCTTGCCAGAAATAAAACCCGGCGAGATTAATTTCAACCTCGATCCCGGGAGGGATTTTTAAAAAGTAGGAGGAAGCTCCAACGAGAAAAAAAAAATTTCACCACGATTCATGGGTGGAAAGTTTATAAACTGCATTCCAGAACCGGCTGCCTCTTTGCCGCTGGAAAGGAGACCACCGAGAAAGCCCGGGTGTGAAAATGCTGCTTTCTTAGCTGGCCCAGCCAGACTCACTTGCCTACCTGGAGTGCACTGGGAGTTGGCAAGGCAGGTGCCGTTGGCTTCCCTCGCATCCATGCAGCATTCTGCATCCGATTCCTAGTGTAAGGAGAGAAGCAACAACAACAACACATTTTTCCAAGGTTTAAAAAAAAAAACTTTTTAAAAAAAAACACGCCCCAGCCTTCTCATTCACAAATCCAGGCTGATCTGATCTACAGGCTAATATCCTTTGGACTGATCAGTAATCACCACTGGAAATCAGGATTAAGACGCTGCCGTCTTCCAGAGCCATCAGGAGCAAATTAAGGACTCTGCCTGGATGAGCAGATGGCTTCCCAGACTTAATCCCCCTCTCAGCATCCTCCGTGTAGGGGAAAAACTGGACTTACGGTGGCTTGTTAGAACCGAGACGTACCCCAGGAGTAGGGCCGTCCATGAACTCACGAGCCAATGAGCAGTGCTTACGCGACTTACAAAGTTTCTGTGTCAAGATCAAGGGTGGGGTGGGGGGGGAGTGGGCTTCAGGAGATAAATCCTCTTTTCTGTCTGTTCTTTTTTTTTTTATTCTGGATTTGAGCCCACAGCCACGCGCCGTACCTACCAAGCTGCCGGTGGATTTGCTGGTGACTTCTGCTCCCAGCACAGTTAGAAGGAACACGCAGGGCACCGCCATGTCCAAGGTGGAGCAAAGCCTAGGAAGGGGGGGGGGGGAAACAACAACAACCCAATATTTAGTGTTTTCAAGTTTGGAATAGAACAGAACAGAATATGAATAGAAGTTGGAAGGGACCCTTGGAGGTCTTCTAGTCCAGCAAACAGCTACAAGCCAAGAGTTGCAAACCCAGGATTTCCCGCCGCCTCCCGCCTTAGCAACCAAAGGAAGGGGCATTAAACGAGTTGATGTCTTATCAACTTCGAGATAGGATAATAAGTTTTATGAAGCCCATTCGCGAGGCTGTATTAAGTTCTAATTTGGCATGCACAATGGGGAGAAAACTCCAGCAGCATAAAAGGCAATTTTGATCAAATTAAAAAGGGAGGAGGGCGGGCAGCTAAAAAAAAAAAAAAAGAAAAAGCTAAAAGGAATCCAATGAAGTACACAGAACAAATTGGCTTTTTGAGAAGCCCAAATTGGAAAAAATAAGATGTGCCTTTTTCAAGTGATAATTGGACGTCCATTCTCTTCTCATCCTTAGAAAATGAAGTATCTTTTTAATCTCCAAAAAAAACACACACCCCACCCCAATACTAAATACAGCTTGCAAAGCACCGAGGAAGGAATAAAAGCTTTTCACATCCGTCATTTTCAACCCAAACCGAGCTTTAGCTGTTTATTCCTGGGAATTTATCGCATCAAGAACCAAGCGAACATATTCAAAGAGAAAGGAAAAACTTGATAGAAAATAGCCCGTTTCCTTCCTCACATCAAAGCTTTGTGGCTTGTCAAGGCTGAGGACTCTCGTAAGGCTTCCCGTTATCTGGCCTATCAAAATGAGAGGCAGGCAAATTTTATTTTACAAGCCTGCTGGAGAACCATTTCTTCCCTATAAGAAAAGGGTCCTTGATGCAACCAATTGCCTTAGTGGGTTTTTTTTTTTACTAGCTCAGATGAGACTTGCATCCGATCGTGACATGTAGGCTTAAATAGACGAGTATCTTTTTTTCTAGGGTTCAATTGCCAACATCTGGCAGACGGGCTGGTTTTTGGAAGGGGCAAAGTCAAGCTAAGTAGAGGCTAGTTATGCTTTTCAGCTCCCCCTTGCTGCAGAGACCTGGGTCAAAATTAAGCAACCTTGCTTAGAAAGCCAACAAAAAAAAAATTAGAATCGAATCAGGAAGAGTTTTAAGGGTCCGTGAAAGACAAACGGACAACTACTGGGAACAGCTTACATCCTGTGCTGAAACGTTTAACCCCATCAACCCACCACATCTGGGCCTCCCAGGTCCTTGGGGAAAAGACTCGATAGAGGGATAAAAATGCCAAATTCAGTCTGGACATCTGGCTGACCGATTCTACCAGGAATCCGTTGAAATCAGAGGAGGCTGGTAAACATTAGCAGAGATTGGCAAGGTCCCCGGCACTTCTGATCGTTATTTGCTTGCTATACCTCCCTGGTGTTCAAGGAACTATGGAAGAACTGGTTGGGGCTGCAGGTGGGAATATCAAGTGGGGGAGAGTTCCTAAGACTCTTAGGAAGGTGAGAACATGCCTTTCTTCCTCAACAAATGTCCAGGCTTCCTTTGCCCCTAGCTTCGTAAACATATCCTGTATATTGATGAATTCATAATCCAATAGTCACTTCTTAATTACCTAATAATTGTATGTTTTCTTGGAAAAGGGTGGCAGAGGAGAACCTCGATCTTCTACAAGGATGGCACCTGGACTCATGTTGAGGAGAAAATTAACGTTTCCCGGTGGAGCAGGCACTCACCTGTAGAATATCTTGGAATCTCCGGTTAAATTGGGGCAGGTAAGTGATACCAAATATTCGCTAACACCCTGCCATTTTGTAAGGTACTACTAGATCAGTTGTTTGTCAACTTTGACGACTTTTTAAGAAGCGTAGACTTCAACTCCCAGAATCCCCGAGCCAGGACAGCTCGCTGGGGAATTCTGGGAGCTGAAATCCGCACCTTTTAAAAGTTGACAAGGTTCATAAACGCTGTACAGACGGCGGCCTAGCTACAAACCTCTGTATTTTGTCAATATCGGTGGGAAAAATTAAAAGTAATCTTCATTCTTTCTAGCTAGCCAATAATCATTGAACTGAGCCCGTTGGCTGTTCAGTGGCCAAACGAATCATTCTCCTAATCTGGAATTTAACCAGCCAGCTGCGACGGTCCTATCTGGGGACACAATGGTTTATTTTATTTATTTATTTATTTATTTATTTCCTTTTAAACCGGCCAGGCTTGGCTGAAAAAGGGGAAGGCCGTCTCAAGGGAATCGGCGACCTGGCTTGTCCACCCATTGCCTTGTCCACCCATTTCGCACCAGGGGCTGCTGACGTTGTGCCGAAAAGGATCTACTCTCGCTCTAATTTGGGAAAGAAGAAAAAGTGGAGCCTTTCACAGAAGGAATGGGGCTAGTGAGAGACGGGTGACATCCCACACCCACCCCGCTTCTTCGGATGGTGTCCTTATCAACCAGACAAGAATATTTACGGGGAGATTTTTCTTGGCGGCCACAAATTTGTACGAGGCTCCGAACATTTGCTCTTCGGCTGCTGGGCTGGCATTGATCTGCCTTTACGGCCTGAATTGATCTGTCTCCTTTCAAGATTGAGCTGCTGATGTTTTTTTTTTTATCCTGGCGAAGCCTATATTTCTCTCGCCTTGGAGAAGCTGGGCTGGCCTGGCAGAACTGCTGCCTGCTCAAGCGCTGGGCTGAACGGATAGTTCCCAAATAATCCAGGACTGAGAAGCCAAGCCCTCTTTTCAATCAGCCTCTTCTTTATAGGATCACAGTTTAGCAGGGAGACAGGATACGGATATAAATCGCATTGAAAAAGACACCTGCTTCGAAAATACAGTGAGGGGGAAAGCACACCACAAGGTGATCTAAAACCAGCCCGTTTCTTTCCAGCCTACTTTGTCCCCCAAAAGCCATCTCAGTGGCCTTGGGGGGGGAGGTCCCTGCTATTTTGTTCACACCTGCCAACTTCTCGGGGTCTTGAAGACTGCGATAGGGCCTCCAACTCTTCTTATTCTGCCTTCTGTCTTGTTGAGGCTGAGCACAAGATGTTTTAACAAAGCTGTGGCTGGTGTCTCGCTTGCCACTAGTCAGGAGATACAGTATGCAGAGAAATGGAAAGAGAACGCAGTTTGGGTCCCAAATAGCCATCTTAACGTATACATTTATAAATTAGACTGCTTGCATCGATCCTTTTCTCTCTTTTAATTCCCCCGGGAACCAATTGAACTGGCAATGAAAATGGGAAAATTATTCCAACTGAGTTTCCACAAAGGACCCACGGCTCCTGGCACAAAAGCTGCCTCCGCACTCCCCCCTCTCTCTCTCTCTCTCTCTCACACACACACACACACACACACACACACACACACACACACACAGTGAAACCCACCCGTTGTGCTTACATTCTCTGGCGCTGCTGCTACTCAGCCGAGCTGCGTGCGAGCAGGGCTAAAGATTTCTAATACTTTAATAGTTAAGCTGATTAAAGAGGCGAGGCGATCAAAGCAGGCTATTAATCGGGAATGCAAGGTGAAGAATGGCTTTTGAAGGCTTGTCAGTTAAAAAAACTGGCAGACTTCGTGCCGGGGAGGGGAAAAAAATAGCTTTTTGAACGTGTGTTAAGCTCAGGCTGGAGCAGGATCCGAAACCTTCCAAGGATCCAGACCTGAGTCAGGTTTTCTACCCCTGGTTCAGACAACCAGGCGCTTCAAAACTGTGGTTGGGAGATCTTTGCTAGGCATGGCCCAAGGCCATGGTGTAGGACAGAGAAGGAGAAAAACTATTTGTGCAGGGCCCCCTTCTTCTTCACTCTATGCTAGTGTGTGTGAGTGTGTGTTTGTGTGTGTGTGTGAAATGCACACCACCAAAGCCAGACTGGAGATTGGAGTGTCTCTAAAGCCTTTCTCGCACACACACTGCAATTCCTGTTCCCTCCTTCCAACCTTCACTTCCTTCCTCAGTTGCCTTCTGCACGTTCTCAGAGACAGTCTCTCTCTCCTCCCACTCCAAAGCTCACAGCCCCATGAATGAGGTGGGTGCATCCTTCATCTCTTCTTCCCCATAAGGGGACTCACATTTTAGCTTTTTGACCACACCGTCAAGGAAAGCTTTTCATCCCGCAATGGGAGCATCAAAGCCTCTGCTTCAAAATTCACGGCAAAAAAACGCCTTTGACAGCCCCATCATCGCACATCACAAAACTCCAGGGAATCAGTTAAGGAAAAGAATATCAACTAATTGCATGTACATTTCACTTGGAATATAAATTGAGGGTCGTTAGCACCCCAGCCCAGAAGGAAAGCAAGCCCCAGAAGCTTCATTCCATAGCTTTTTTCCAATTCCGAATCTTAAAAAGGCAGAAAAAGCAACCTGTTCCTCAATCTTTCAGTTTCCTAGCCAAAGCTGTCAAAGGCACAGGTAATCCCCCTCCCGGCCATGGCTGTTCTTCCTTCCTAATGACCAGAGGACCAGATTGGATCCTGCAATCAACTGGAAAGTTTGCAAAAAGTTTGCAAAAGCTGCAACTCACCAATTCTCCCTGCTTTGCCGAACTCCTAGGTAGCAGAGCACGCTAATCGGTGACAATCTACGCCGGCATGTGGGGCCTTCCTAGAAAATTACAGCAGCCCTGGGGTGATAAAATAGCTGAGCAAAAAACAAAACAAAACACCTAGCTCCATTTATTAAAAATTAAAAAAAAATCTCAAGAGGTGAAGTAACTATTGGTACCTTGGAAGCTTCCACCGACTGGTTGGCGGATGTCCTTTCCCTTACAAAGTTTGGCCAGACTTCCAAAACCTGCCAAGCTGGTTACCCTGCCCAGATTTTTACTCATCACCACCTCCCTTGAGGTTCATTACAGGCATGAGTTCAAAGGACACGGAGAATTGTGCTATTTTTCCCCACCCTGGGGAAATACAAAAAAGGCTGCCCACGCTTCAATTAAATTAGAGGATTTTCCCAAGAAATCGAGAAAGACCCTTGCCACAGGAAGGATTCCCAGGTTTTATTCCCCCCTTGACAATACCAAACAGCATTCTTTTGACCAATTCAGGAACTTGGTTCTCTAAAGGAAAAATCCATTTTAGCCAGAAATTCTAAAGGGGCCTGAAACACAGCAGTTTAGCAGGCAATTGGAAAGTCTCTTTTTTTAAAAAGAAAAAGGGAAAAAAAAGAGAGAACAGGGCTTGATTTTCACTCGGTGTGCTAAAGGATACGTTACCACTGCTTTTTGACAGTTAGAAACGTCACACTAAAGGCAATCCCCCCCCCCAGCAAAGTTGCGACCAGCCACCTCGAAATCCTGTGTTCTGCAGAGCAGCTTTGCTCCTTCCGGTTCCTAGTCCTCATGAAGGCAGGGAAGAAGGGGGAGGAAGCCTGAAAGCCTGGCTTACCTACAGATTTTTGCAAAATTGACGGGGAAACGTGTTCCTCGAGCGGACTCCGCCGGCCTTATATACGGGCCCCCAGCAGAAAAAGCATTGCTTCCTTAGAAGACCAAAGCAGTTTCAGAAGCCACCACTTACTGGAAGTCTGGTGACATCTCCTTTCAGGTGGCCTTTGACCGAAGGAGCAAAAGGAAGCGTAAACTGTGCAGACTTAGGATGCCAATTGTATTTTGGGGGGGTTCCCCATCTGTTCCCCGCGCCTGATTAGCGAGTTCCTTTCTATACCTGCTTGCAAAAAAGGTCAAGTCACTTCTCCGGCATCAACTTCCGGTTTCTGCTTTTTCTAGCCCAAACCAAGTTTCAGAGCAACTCCGATGGCTCCAGATGGCTGTGAGAAGGGGGGGGGGATCCCCACCCCTGGCCTTCCCCTCCTCCTCCTCCTCCTCCCATATAAAAAGGAAGTAAAACCCGGAGACAAGATGTCTACAAATGCACCCTCCAAACCAGGGGTCTTCAAACGTGGCCCTTTTATGACTTGTGGATTTCAACTCCCAGAATTCCTCAGCCAGCTTTGCTGGCTGAGGAATTCTGGGAGTTGAAGTCCACAAGTCATAAAAGGGCCACGTTTGAAGACCCCTGCTCCAAACTAAAAAACAAACAAACGCCAAGGCTTTTCAAAAGGCAACAGAGCAGAAGAGCCGAGTTCCCAACATGAACACGTGTGAATGGCAACTGCTAGGGTCAGCGTGGCTGGGAGCGATGGGAAACGTACTTCCGGTCGGGCCTGATTGGGAAAAGCAGAGGAGGCTGGCTGGCCCGCTGGTGGGGGATGATGGGCAGAGTGGCCTCACCTCCCCCCAGAAAAGAAGAGGATGGGTCAAGCTGGTGGGGGGTGATAGGTATGGCATTCCCCCCAGATCTGGAGGGGGTTGCATCCAGACCGTCTAGGGCAGGGGTCTTCAAACTTGGCTCTTTTATGACTTGTGGACTTCAACTCCCAGAATTCCTCAGTCAGGCATGCTGGCTGAGGAATTCTGGGAGTTGAAGTCCACAAGTCATAAAAGGGCCAAGTTGGAAGACCCCTAGTCTAGGGAGGAGAGGGTGGGCACGGTGCTCCCACTGAGCTGGAGGGCATGCCAGTGGGAAAGGCGGGCAGGGGAGGATGGGTGCTGGATTTTATACCGGCCAAGCAGGCAGGGCAGCATGGGTACTCTATACTCCTAGGCACCTGCAACGTCTTGCAGAGGGATGGAGGCACGATCTGCATGTCTGGTTTGGGGGACCAGGAGACCCACTCCCTGCCAGGGCGGCAGGGGATGCTGGGTGCTGTAACCCCGCGCCCTGCAGGCGGGAGCTGACCTCCCATCCCTCCCCGCGGACCCTCCCCAAGGCCAGAGCCGGACCCCGGTGCCCATAAGCCACTCCGAGCCGAGATCGCCCGCTCCGCTGCCCGCGATCCCCCCCCAAAGGGCGGGGCCGCCGCTAGCCCCGCCCACCGCGCCCCCTCGCGGCCTCACCTGAGCGCGCGGACGCAGGAGCAGCCGTTGGCGGCGGCCGCCGACCGCGCGACCGGCTCTCGTTCGTACCCCCCGCCCTGAGACCGCGGCCCTACCTCGCCTCCGCCCGCTCTTCCCTGGGAGTTGTAGTCCCGCCGGCCCGGCCGCGGCCCGCCCGCGCATGGGGCGGGAAACTACCCTTCCCGTCGGCCCCCGCGGCGCGCGTCTTACCTCGCCCAGGTAGACGCCGTCCCGCCTGGCCCGCTTCCCTCGTCGCCCCGCGGCGCCTCTCGGGAAATGTAGTTCGGAGTTGGGACGCCATGCCGAGAGGACTAGGCCGCGGAGACTACAAGAACCAGAGATCCGCCCGGGCGGGGGAGGCCATCTTGAGGTTGCTAGGAGACCAGACGCCCCTAGTTGAGGCAAAGGGTTCAGGTGAGAGAAAGAGGGAGGGGGGGTTGTGTGTGTGTTTTTTTTGGGGGGGGGGATAAAATAACTTCAGGTTTAAATCACAATATAATTTAAAAGCTCTGGAACCTGTGCCTGTGTACACATCTCCCCAAAGTAGGCCAGGAATAATATACCTGCACACAGGTAATCATCGCCCTATGCATGGTTCCCTGGTGAGACAGGTGGGCACCCCAGAGATTAGAGCAAGGTCATTCTTATTTTTAGCCATTATTCCCATTGCACAAAAACAAAACCTCTGGTGACATCTGTCTCTTAGCCTATTGCTTTCCTTTGCAACCTCAAGGTATTTCCAGTGTGTTTTGGACGCAAAGGGAAGAGGCGCTGGGGTCTTGGAGCAGCACTCAAAGGCCCAGGGCCTCCGCCAGATGTCCGCTTGAAAATTAAGACCTCTTCCGTGCAGAGGCTTTGTATAATCCGGAGATTATAATAAGAGAGTTTCTATTTTTTTTCAACCAGAGATACCCACGCAGCCTCCTGGAAAACGTACGCTGCCAGCTGGAATCAAACAGCTGGTGCCATCAGGGACAAGGTTACACTCTTGTTTTTAATCCGTAAGGTTGAAATCTCTGTAGCCTAGCAGGAAAAGACATAGGTTTAATGGCTGGGGTGGTGGTGGGGTGGTGGTGTTACACTACTGCTAAATTTCATTTAATGGGGGTCAGCCTCCCACCCGACACTGCACTGGGACACTGCAACCGTCCTAAATATATGCCTAAATTTTGAGCACCTACCAGTGGAGATGCTGCAATGGATGTAAATGAGAAGACTGGTCATAAATTGTTTTTTTTCAATGGCGTTGTAACGCCGAACAATCATTAAATGAATGATAAGAAGTCGAGGACACACACACACACACACACACACACCCAGTCAGAAAACCTATGTCCTTCTTGCTAGGCTACAGAGATTTCAACCGTGCAGATTAAAAACAAGAGTGTAACCTTGTCTCTGATGCCACTAGCTGTTTGATTTGCCAACCAGCTTCTGACAGGTAAAATCAGTGGGGGGGGGGGAAGCCAGATTCACTTAACAACCTTGCTAAATAAAGTCATAAATTTGGGTGAAACTCGCAACAACTTCCTTGCTTAGCAAGGGAAATTCTCCTCCCAGTTGGTGTAAGCTGAGGACTACCTGCATGTATAGATAGCATAGATCCTGCCTTTATCTTTAGGTGTTCGAGGTTGTGATGTGGAGCCCATTTTTTGATATTATCCTCACCACACTCCTGCAAAGTTGCACGGATGGCAGGACAGTGACTGGTCCAAAGCCTCCTTGAACCCAGGTCTCCATACTCGCAACTAGTGCAAACAACTCTGAAGTTTGGAGTTCAGTGGCAGTTGACTGGCTCAAAATTTTGTACAGGCTAAAGACTGTTCAGTGTTGCAGCAAGGAACAAAATCTCTTAAAAAAAAGAAATATCAGAAAATTGCAAAGAGCCAGATTTGCTTAATGGGCTGTTTTATTGGCCTTATTGAGTTTTATGTTCTGCGAATTAGTAAAATGGCTGGAGAAAGTTTGAAATAACAAAAGCCAAACTTCACAGAAATGATTGGCTTGGGATTTGCAAGGGCCCAAAGTCATCTAAACTAAAGTTCCTTTCCCCCCGAATCTGCCTGACCCACATTTTTAATGCATAATATTTGTGCCTGGTGACGTGGTTTAGGCTTTTCAAAATGCCATTAAGATCTCTGGAGAATACACCACAACCATTTTCCAGGTATTTTAATAAACTAGTTTATTGGTCTTGTGTTCAACTGAGTGAAATTTTAATTATCTGTATAATGAGGCCCAAACTGGTTTAAGTATATTTTTGCCTCCTTTTAAAAAAAAAAGTGGGGGGTGCAGAGATACGGTAGTTTATTCCACTAACTTAAGCAGTGGCCCTTTGTCCTGATCCCAAAGCCATTTTAGCCCCCATAAACTATTGCTGTTCCTTCTGACACATACCCCACCTCAACCTCTCACATTTTGTTTTTCTGATTAGCAGTGGTGAAGCCTAGAAGTCAGGCATTGCTCAAATATATCAGCAAAATTGCCTTAAAAAAACACGATATTGTTCACAAGGTCAAGAACAAAGCAGTATATTCAGATATTTGATAAGACCTGAAAACAGATTAGCAGTTAATGTTAGACATTCAATTGCTTTCTCTCTTTCTTTCTTTCTCTTTCTTTCTTTCTTTCTTTCTTTCTTTCTTTCTTTCTTTCTTTCTTTCACAACAAACTGCTTTGGGGCCATCATTAAGAAGGGCTAGACTCTTGCATACTTCAAATTTATCTGGCCTACAGCCGCTTTGCAAGCACTATTTTAAAAATAATGCAGTGAAATTGTAAAGATTTTTTTTTTAAAAAAAATAACCTGGATCTAAACGTTTGGGATTAAAGAAGTGTGGCATTTCCAGCATGTTAATGTTGATGATGATGATGATGATGATTTGCAGAGAACTGTTTGGAAGCAGCATGGAAAAGAAGAAGAAAAGCAATTTCTGTGCTTTTACTGTGTATTTTGAAGAGGAAGATAATGCAGAGAAGCTTCAGAGATCACAAAGGGAGACGATGCAGGCCACTTTTGAGAAATTCAGAAGACGGTGACAGGTAAGGGCGATTAATTTGAGCGGGAAGACTTCATTTGGCTCCTATGAAAAAATGATCCAATTTTGCATTTTTTTTAAACTAACGCAGCCTCTATGTGGAAGTTTTGCAAAGGGGTGTCCACTTGTTTATATATATATATACATACATACATACACATACACACACACACACAAAATCATACATTCATAAAAGTCATGTACAAAATGCATTCCATTGAAAGAAGGTTTGTGCAAAAATTGTGTGTGTTATGCCAGCAGCCCACAATCTTGTGGGCACCAGGGACTGGTTCCATGGACCAGAGTGGGCATGGTTTCGCATGCTGCCTGCATCCCATGGATGGGGCTTCGCTTCTTTGCGCGGCCCGATTTCTGGCATGCCACAGCCCGGTGCCAGTCCACAGACCAGGGGTTAGGGACCTCTGTGTCCTGCAGGAATTGCTCACAAGTGTGTACATTGGAGAAAACCTGCTCAGAAGTGGATACAAAGGTGTGAGAGTGAATTTGGAAATTCAGACCATTACAGGAATGGGGGGCAATTAAACGCAGGAATGAGAAAAATGAGACCCTGAAACTGACTCAAAACCAGGTTGGGTGGGTGGGGGGGAGTGAAATTGGCAAATCTGCCAAACTTGGATAGATCAATCTTTGCAAATGGGTAAAAGGAAGAACGACAGAGAACAACGCGGTGGCTGGATGGAGTCACCGAAGCAGGAGGCGTGAGCCTAAATGGACTCCAGAAGATGGTAGAGGACAGGAAGGCCTGGAGGAACGTCGTCCATGGGGTCGCGATGGGTCGGACACGACTTTCGCGACTAACCACAACAACGAAAGGAAGAAGCTGAGAGGTGAGTACATTTCAAACAGACAAGCTCACTCATTGTTAACATGGTTTGCACACTGAGAATCTGATGGTTGAATATGTTTTATTGTTAACCGTCAAGGAGGACCTATTAAAACTCTTCTGGAAAAGCCAGCAAATACCTAACCATCAATATGAGCGGGGAAAGTGAGTCTAAACGGTTTTGACTATCCACGGCCCAGTCAGGTTATGCATTTTACCTTATTCGTTCTTCTTAGACAGAACAGAGGGGGGGGGGAAACCCCTCTAATTTCTCTTGATCTTCCCCTTTCATTCAATGCACTTCCTTTAGTTTCTTACATGTGAAGGATTCTTTTGAAGACGCTATCATTTATGCCTTCCCTTTTTTCACACCAATTTGAGTTTGGCTGCATTAAACCAGGTATAAACCACTGGCGTTTCTTTTGGTCAGAAATGACGGTTTAGATGAGGATGGAGGGTTGCGTTTATTCAATTATTTCGTGGTGTTGTTCTTAACCCATGAATGTCACCGAACTGTTAACCGGAGTCTGAAAAATGCCTTCCGTCTGCAGACGATCGCCGCTTCCAAAGGCAAGACGTCCCTTGGTTGAAAAATAAAACGTTAAAAAGTCCAAGCGAGAGGCTCACCCTTCATGGACGCGCTAAGCCAGATTTTTAAAGGCAGGCAGGTTAAAAATATCTAAATTCCATTGAAAAAATAGGCTGAATATTCTCTCACCTTACGTTAACATTGGCTGCCTCTTTTTTAAAAAAAAGGAACCCAGGCGAGCTGGTTTTTTTGTTTTTTCCCCCCATTCATATTGAAGAAAGCAGGTTTTTAATTTGCCTTTGATGTCTCTCAGGAGGGGAAGCCCTTATTTCGGGCGCTGAAAATTCCACTCAGTGCACAGCAATGCTAGGTGTTATTAAAATTAATGATTGTTTTCTCTCTGGTAGATTTACATTACTGATGAAAGACCTAACCGCAAAAATTGTTATCGGCTCAGGGTTTTGTACCTTCGGATTTGACTGTGTGCCTTGGCAACCACTTAAGCTCATTAAGTTCATGCCTTCATTAGTGCGTTTCCTTGGGAGAGTTTAAGTTTGCGTTGTTAAAAAAAAAAGGTTTAATAATTGAACCTTTTCCACCCAGCCCACCTTTTCAGAGCTCTTGTTACCAAATCGGCAGAACAGATGCTGGAACTAATGAAAAGAGAGAGAAAACGGGGCTAGATTTGAAAAGGCCGGGCTGGGTTCTTCAGCAGGAGGAACACGCAAGCTGGGAATTAAGGAGGGGGAAGCAGGCCTGGGAGGGCTAGGATTTACAGGTGTGCGTTGTTTTGTGGAGGGGGGGGTGTCAAAACAGAGGTCGCAGTCTTGCCTCAAGAGATCTAGCGATTCCAGAAGCGTTTTGTGTTTGAATTACGGGGGATTTCAAGTTCAGGTTAAGAATCAGACGGCTCTCCCGTAACCAAACTTGCCTCCTGATCTTTTGTCTGGAATGGGACAGGGTCTACTGCTTGAGCACGGGCTTGGATCGGAAGACACACACACACACACACACACACACACAAACACACAAGTTCCCTTCCAACTCTTGTTATTCGGTTATTCTGCTGTTTTTCCAGGCTGGGGAATAATCTGTCTGGGGCCAGGTGGCCCCAGGAAGAGGGGAAACACATTCCCCATTAGCAAAGTGAGGAAAAGAGAACAAATAGATCACCAGATCAACGGGATCTAAGATTTCATAAAAGGGACACCCGTGAATTCGACCCAGTCCTTTAAAGAGATCGGCTTCGCATCCTGCCTGAAAGGCAAGGCAGCCTGCACTGTGCCTCTCTGCCTGTCTGTTCTGAAGGTGCTCTGGATGTGCCTCCATTGAAACGCCCCCCCACCCCCAATTTATTTCTTTTAAAAAAGAAAAAGAAAATCTTTTAAAATCTCTCCACCATCAGTCTGCATGGCAAGTGGTGACTCTGCAGTGCCAAGGAAAGCACTGAGGGATCAGGGTGGGTTGGCTGGATGATCTCTTCGGAGCTTCTGTGGTCCTCCCTCCCACCCCCAGGAATTTTTCCCTGGGTTAAATTAACAAATCCTTCCCCAGATCTTGCTGGGTCTAATCTCCCTGGAGCACAGCAGAGTCCCCACCCGCTAGGCGGCCCGCGAGATGCAAGACATCTTTTCCTGCAAGCCAGTATGCCCGCCCGTGTGTGTGTGTGTGTGTGTGTGTGTGTGTGTGTGTGTGTGTGTGTGTGTGTATGAGGTGAACTCGGATTAGGCTGCTTGCAGCATGTTGAACTACTGGTGGGGTAAAGAAACCATGTTCTGGCAGGGCCAAAAACTGACCGAAGCCCTCAAATAGCTTGTTTATGGCCAACCTCATGGATCATTAGCAAAAAGCAGTAAAGAAGATTTGAAAAGGGGGGGTGGCGGGGGGGGGGCGCTGAAATCTTTCTCTGAGTCTTGATTATTGATTGAGTGCTGGTGACAGCCTCTGCATCTCATCCTCAAAAGCAAGATGCCTGCAGGGGAGGGAAGGCAGGCAGCAAGCATATTCCATTGTAAGATTTTTGGAACATTGCATGGGTTATTTAAAAAAATACCCACCCACGTTCCCTCTTTTCCACCACCACCCCGCTTCCCCCCCCCCGGAGCCTAGCAATAAAAGAGCAGATGGAGGGGGAAAATATGTTTTGGGGTGTTTGCTTTGCGGCTTCCCAATCTTTTTCCTAATATTTAGACTCAAGTCTCTCACGATGGTTCGCCTGTCCTTTAGCAATTGCCAGTTCAGATGCCAGAAGTGTTTGCATGCCGGAGAAAAATCAAACACGGGACCGTGGCTTGTTTACGAGCAAGGAGCCCCGGGACATCGCAACCGTCGTTCAATGTGTGCCAGTTGTCGTCAAACCACCCAAATTTGGATCACCTGACCCGGTGGAATGCTGCAGTGGTGGTTAAGGGTGAAAAGCAGTCCTGAGTCATTTTTTCCAGTGGGGTTGTAACTTCGAACGGTCGCTAAACGAATGGTTGCAAGTCAAGGCTCCACAACCCAGACTAGATCAACTCAAGGGAAAGGTGGCCGCTAGCCATTTTTTTTGTCCCTGTGGAGAACTTCATTCTCTCTGAGATGATTTCTGGGAGCATCCAAAAATGACACCCCCGAGATGAACGTTTGCATAGTTATTTTATTTACTGATTAAATATACCTGCCGCCCCGCACGATCGATTGATTTCGCTATACAGGGCGGCTGTGTATTTAGTCCCTTCCCTTTTTTAAAAAAATAATAATAAAATCCTCTTTCTTTCTCTGCCTGCTGACAGTAGCCTGGAAACCCCTTCCCTCTAAAACCCAGGCAGAGATGGCTTGCGGAGAGAGAAAATCTTTGCCAACAGGCCCGCAGGCCACGGGATACAACGCCGGGTGCCACGCGTGGCCTTCGGCGGGGACTCGGTGTCATATCTCTGCTGCTCCAAATGTTTAACCGCAGGGTTAATAAATGGGTAGGAAGCTGCAGAAGGGAAATTGATCTTTCTCCCAGCGCCAGCCTTTACGCATGTCAGAAAGCATTCGTGGGCCGAGCCCAGGCTGGGAAGATGAAGTTGTAAATTAAGCTTTTATGAAGGTGCGGAATAGCATCCCGGTGTCCTTTTGATAGTTACATATCAGGATAATGGCAATAAATTAGCCGGGGCGGCAGCAGCTCAAGGACATCTTACCCTTGTAGCCATCCCTGATTGCTTGGTTTTAAGAGAGATTTTATTCCCTCCATCCCAGCCAGCCAGCAGCACGTCACAGGTGTGCTATTCGTCTCTCGCTGGGAATTGTTGCTTGGGAAAATTTTAGAAAACAGAGATGAGATTGATGTTGAAGGCACCCCATCTTTTGCAAGGTTGGGATTGGAGAAAACGGGAAGCGGGCACGGGCAAAGAGTATCGATGGCTGGTGCCTGTTACCTGTCAACCCCCCCCCTCACACACACACACACACCTACCCAGTTCCCTAATTTGTGTGGTCAGGCAGTGCAGAAACCGTCGTGCTTTGCAACCCCTTGGCGCAAAGGAGCTTTGAAATGTTACAGAGACGCTTACGTGTTTTCAAAACACGCGGGAGGGATTCACAATGCTTAAAAAGACCTGTGAACTGCATTTTTTCTCTCTCTCTTAATTGGCTTCAGAAAGCCGCTGGGGATATGACAGTGACTGTGATTCCATCAGAGGATGGTGTGTGTGTATGTGTGTGTGTGTGTGTGTGTGTGTGTGTGTGTAGAAATTGGATGGCAAATGATGGCCCCCGGGGAGCTGTTGCTCAAATTAGGGAGACTAAACGTTCCAGGTAGTGAAGCCATTTGTGTTAGGGTTTGATTTGTGAAAAAAGATTTGAAATCTCAAGAAATCTTTCTTTCTTTGACTGCTAGTCTGGGGTCTGCAAAGAGCGGGGTGAGGAACACGTGCATGGCCCAGGGGGTTGCTTATTTCTGTTTTAAAGGCCACAGCTGGTGATCCCCCCTGCCCATCTTTGGCAAGGCCCCCAAAACTCTCCTCACCCCAAAACTTTGAGCAGTTCTGGAGGGGAGCCACTACGGTACACCTCTTCAGCGTGCCGTATTTGTGGGTTTCAAACATCCAATTCATGTTTTTTTTTCCCACCCTGGCAGAGGGTCAGGCTACATGACCTTTGTGGGAGACCATTCCGATCCTCCCTCCGGTTGGGAGGATGGGAGTTGTGGTCCACAACATCTGGAAAGACCCAGGTACTGTAACCATCCCAGAACAGGAGATTGGCATGGTGACACAGCGCCATCTGGAGGCCATTGTGTTCCTTGTCTCTCTTAGCATAGCACCCTGGAGGCAGGGGCACATAATAAGATACGAGTGTGCCGCTAGGTCTTTTGGTCAGGAAAACAAGCAAATAGATGAAATTTTAGCAAGGTTTTCTGCATTATCCCTCCCCTCTCCAGGAAAGACTCCACGAAATTGAGCTGAAGATGCTTTTTCTCCCCCCAGAAAGCAGATTTTTCAGCCTCTGCACGAAAGACACCTGCTATCTAGGCCAGGAAAGGAGAAAGAATAAATATCCAAAATTCAATCAGGTCCCTCCGATGCAAATATCTCTGGCAGAAACCACGATATATTAATTGCCCAGGCATCTGAATAATTTTCACAGACACTTCCCCCTCCCCCCGCGCGATATAATAATAGGGAATCTTTCTTATGCCTGTCTTTTATCTCTGACATACACAACTCACCCGGGCCTTTGTTAGAGATATTTCATCCTCATTTTTTTGTTGCTTTGACACCATGCAGTTTTTTTTTCCAGGGGAAGGGGCAAACCACAGCGCTCATTTGTGCATGATCCACAGATTCTCCTCTTCCAGAGCGGCGGGCTTGATACTCAGGCAGTGTCGACATTTGATAAATAAATGAATAACCGAAGCAAGATCTAATAATGCAGTTCAGTGGCTTCCTACTTCTTGATTTTTCCCTTTTTTTTCCGGGGACGGGGGGGAAATGAAAAGGCAAGGTTTGTGCCATCCAAACAAACAGCGAGGTGGACAATATATCAGTTTAACAAATAACACAATAATAAGAGCCTCCTACACCCTCCCCACTGCTATCAGACATTGCAAGGGATGCAGTTGGCAAACTACTTGCGGAGATGTTTACACATTGCCCTTGGCCAGAGCACCCCAAAGGCTTCACTCCAAAGGCTTCACACACACACACACACCCAATCCCCTTGGGGGAAAAACAAAAAATCTCAAAAGCCAACGTGCTTTTGAACAGAACGATTATAAGCCGGAGGAAAATAATGCGAGCGAAGTCTTCGCGTCCAACCCTTGAAGCAATCCAGATGGGAAAACTGAGTTTAGAGAACCCTTGGGGTGAATGCAGAAAAGTTTCTCTGCTCTTTACCCTGAAAACTGTGTACACACACTCACACACACACACACACACACAGACAGACACACTAAACTGGGCAAGAAAGGAGAAACTGGAAATGAGCTTGCCCTCTTCATGGAAGAAGAGGCAATTGGAAACTCAATTTTTTTTTATGGGAGACTGGATGCTTAATGTCTTGCTTTAATAGCGCCTCTTTGCGAGATGCCCCATTCCTTTTGGCAAGGAACAGCCAGGTATAATTTGCGCCCGAACACAGAACCGCTTCCTACTTGACCTTCCCCTTTTTCTTAAAATAAAATAAAATAAAATAAAAATGCCAGCATCTTAAAAAAAAGGCCAGAACGAAATAAATACCTCTTGCATCTTTCTTCTATTTACCATCCCATTTTCTCCTCTGCATTGGCTCACCCGCTGACGACGTCGAGGACCGGAACCTTAAAAAAAAAAAAAAATCCGGATTCCCTGGGCGGCCTCAGCATAGATCTGGCTGGGATGGAGAAAAAGGGAAAGCTAAAAGAAAAAAAAGAAAATGTCTGTGCCAAATTCGGGCTATTTTAGTTAACGAATAAACCAGGGGATATAGAAATCTTCCACTAATCAGCCCCAGTGATGCCAGAGCCCTTGGTTGTCTGGCTCAGGGGAGGCCCGGGCAGGCGCCCCACCCCCACCCCCCTTTTCCGGTGCAATTAGCACCCTGCCATTAAAAACAACCGCCTTAATTACAGTGTTTGCCTTGTTGTTGTTTTTTTAAGTTCCAGTCGGAGATCAAGTAACACCTTGGCTGGCATCGAGTTGGGCATAAACATCTTTGCAGGCAGGGTTGTTGTACTTGCGGATGGGGCAGGGTGTCTGGAGATAGAGGAGGGGGTCTCCCTCGCATAAGGTGCCCCTTTCCATTCTCTAGACAAAAGTCCCCCCCCCTCTCTCTCTCTCTCTCTCTCTCTCTCACACACACACACACACACGTTGCTAATGGATTATGATGACTTGTGATCCTAAAGGACACAAATACGCCAGCCAAGAGGAATGGCGCAAAAGGAAAGCAACTGGGGAGGGCAGAGGCTATGGGGGGGGGGGAGAAGCAAGAACAAAGTAGCTCTCAGGTGAGGACATACTTTGAGAAGAGGAGAGTAGGGTGTGTCCTGTACTGCCCCACCTGAGCAGGTGAGATGTAGAGGCCTATTAAAAATAGAAGCCCTCTTCCACTTCTCTTTCTACAGTCCGCTGTTTCTGGCCTCGGTTATTGTGGATAATAGTAATATAATATAATATCTTCCGGGTTGGGGGAGGGGAAGTCCAGCTGGTGCTGTTGAAAGATAGAATGCCTTGGCACGTGGAGGTTCTTTTCCTCCCTATCTGGGCTGATTACCACGGAGGGAAGCCAGGCTTGGCAAAGAAGGAAGCTGTTGTTGTATCTCATGGGGGATCCGACTGATGTACTGAATTTCTACTCATCAAATCACATGGGCAGGGCAGCCACCGTGCCCCAAATGCTGCGGGCCTCCAGGGGCGATCCCACCCCACCCCAGATGGGTTTTTTTCTTTTTCCAGGGAAAAGAGACTCGTGTGTGCGGTGACGCAATCTTTCCCACCCCTTGCAAAAGCGAGGAGAGGCTGATTCCCTGGAGCTGATCACCAGGCAGAAGCCAGAAAACCGATCCTAGGGGGAACTAATTACTCCACCCAAACAAACGGCTCACCTTCTGCTTTGATCTCAAATTCTCCTCTGGCAATCCCCACCTAGCGATGCCCCCCCCCCAAAAAAAATGGCTTGGGTTTCCATGCAAAGTCTGCCCGGTGGGATGCACCTGCCCCCCTGGGCATGAGATTGGGCAGACCTTCTCGCGTCTTCCCATCTCAGCTTTCATCTTTTCCCCCCGAACACCTGTGCGCGTCTCGGTCTACGGACAGGATCCGATCTTGGCTCTGCAGCGGAAGGGCAAAGAGCCGTCTCGTTTTGCCCGCCCAAAATAAGTCCTGGGGACTTGGTAGAGATGGACACTTAGTTTTCTTGGCGGCAGTATGGATGTGGCGCTTTTGATTTTTTTTTTTTCCCCCAGTCCCGGGTGTCTCCTTGTGGTCTCCTTTCCAAGGGCTTAATCCGAAGGACCCTTTATCCTTTCCCACCCAGTTGAAGGTGCAATTCTGAGAGCACAGTTCAACTGATGAGGAGTTGGGGGGGGGGAGACCCTTGATCCTGGTGATGGGATGTGGCCGAGAGTCTCAGCAGATGGATTTTTCCGTCTGTCACAGCACCTTCACTTCCAGTGGCACATTGTGACAGCCCCGCGATTTCCTGGTGGTCTCCTATCTATCCAAGCATTAAGGAGCTCAGGCCATCATTGGTTCTAACACTCGGCTATTTGCTGATGCCTAGCTAGGTAATATTGCACCACACCTGGGTCCAAAGCCACATCTCTACTGATGCAGCTCACTGAGATCCCAAAATATCCCAACCCAAATCGCCTTTTGCTCTTTTTCTCTTCCCCCCCTCTTCTCTTTTTTTTTTCTTTTGCACCCCAATTTTGCAAAGCCGTTTAATCTGCTCGCACGCAGTTCGTCGGGCGTTTTCGAGCTAAAGAGCAGGATAAAAAAATGCATGGAATAAACAGGCTGTCACAGGGATGACACCAAGGAAGATAAAATAATGATGCCCTGGGATCCCAGCTGAAGTTGTTTTTTTTTTAATGGGGAAAAATAATAAATAACGTGCCTTCAAGGTGCCACAAAACCTTTTGAAATTGGTTGCAGTTCCGCGTTAGCTTCCTGCGGTCTGAAAGCCTGGATGTAGTCACGCAAATATTTATTTTGCAATTGGGTCTGAAGTGGGGAAGGAAAGAAGGAAAAAAAGAAAAAGAGAGAAAGAAAGAGAGAGAGAGAGGCATCGGAGATGGTTTTGCCATTTAGGGGGGGGGGTCAAGAGACCCTAAGAAGGTGACAGAGTGGGGAGGAAAGAGGTAGAGCCAAGTCTGAGTAGGAAGAGAGTGAAAGAGAATAGGGGGAGAAAAAAAATAATTAAGGAAGAATTGGAAAACGTTGGGCGGGCTGAATTTGGATTTGCAGTTCTATAAAAAAAAAAAGAGAAGCGGTCATTTCAAAACCTGTGTCAAAGTAGAGCTTGACCCCTTGGAAAAATATTAATTACGGTATTTGGACAGAGGGTCCCCGAGGGACGTTTTCTCCATCGCCCCTTAATCTGCGGACGTTCGGGATTAAATTGGGGGGCAAGGCTTGTAGCCCTGTCTGAGTTCCCATCTACCACTCCTCTCTTTGCAGCCTGCAAAGAACTGAGTCAGTTTTAGGCCCCAGGCAGAGCCTAAATCGGGGGCGTCCAACTTTAAGCAAGTTTCAGACCTGTTGAAGTCCCCGAGTCTTGAAAGTTGCTAAGTTGAAACACACACACACACACACCGGTTTAAATGATCCTGTGTCCGCCGGAGGCCACCAGATTTGCAAAAGCCCCACTCGAGAGACCCTCACCCCAACCCACCCCACCCCACCCAAAAAAAAAGGCGGGCTTCGAGCATCTTTCAAAACTTACCCTTGTAGGCCAATTGGAGCTAGCGCACAGAGAAACCAAGGAAGCTCTCCTGTGGGGTTCTCTGCCCTGAATGTGTGGGGTGTGTGTGGGTGGACTAGATGCCCTCGAAGGCCCCGCTCCCGACTCCCGCATCGCCTGAGCAGCTGGTGGGAAAGATCAGGCGGCATTCTGACTTTATTGACCTTCTTCCTTTATGGCTTCTTCCTGTTTGCTCCCAGGATCGGGAAGGGCGTGTTCCTTAACGGCCGGTGGCTTTTCGCCAGCCTCTGCCCCCCCCCCTTTCCCCAAACCTCCCTTATCTTATCAGCCATGAGATAAGCCCGACAAGGCTTGCTGGTTACCTGGATGACGTCAGAAGGATGGCCCACAGCAGTTTCGCTGTCAGCTGCTTGGGGGCGCTCATGGGCCAGACCCGGCTTGGATGTAAGGTGGGGCTAGAGCAAGCAGACACAGGTACTCCCCGACTTACAACAGCTCATTTAGTGACCTTTCAAAGCTGCAACCTGACTGAGAAAAATGACTTGAGACTTAACGTTTTTTTCCACACTTACGGCCGCTGCTGCACTCACACACACACACACACACCCCACGGTCCACGTGACCAAAATTCGGATCCTCGGCCACCGACTCGCATTTATGACGGTCGCAGTATCCCGTGTGTGTGTGTGTGTGTGTGTGTGTGTGTGTGGCGTGATCCTCTTTTGCAACCTGACAAGCAAAGGCCAGCTTCACTTCACAACTGCGTTACTAACTTAACAACTGCAGTGATTCACTTAACGCTAACCGTGGCCAGGGAGGTGGCAAAAAGGTGGACCCAGTTCACTTAATGAAGGTCTCGCTGAGCCACGGAAATTGTCGGGCCCGTGGTGGCGGTAAGCCAAGGACTGCCTGTGCTGCACTGCATCACAAAACATGACCCCCTTGGCCCTTGTGGTCCTCACAAGCCTTGGCACACAAAATGGGGTGTCGGGGGCCCTAACTGGGCCTTCGCTGAACCCCTCTGAGGATTGAAGCCCACAAGCCTTACCCACGGGACACAGCAGTGTCCTGGCTCTCTTAATCCACACGGATTTCCACGCACAGGGACTCCCGGGGGGGGGTTGGGGTTCCGGCAATAGACCGGACCACCGTTTGACCGGGACGGTATAAAGGTCTTCTGCCTTAAGCAGGGGGTTGAACTAGAAGACCTCTGATTCTATGTTCTATGTGCAAAGACACACACACACACACACACACACTTCCAGGCAAGCAGTGCCTGTCAATACAACATTGCAGAAACCTTTCTCTTCTTGTGATTTTTTTTTTTTAAAAATCCTCTAGTGTGGTCCCGACTTCCTGTAAGCCAGGCAGGAGAAAAAAATAATTTGGAGGAGGAGGAGGAGGAGGAATTTTAAAAATGACCTCCCTTTTCAACTTCTTCCTTTAAGGTTACTCGATAAGGAGGTCTGTACAACACAGAGATGCCAGGAATAACTGAAGGCGCGTGTAAATTCCCCGGCTAGGCCGCTTTTTGGCCCCTGAGATGTGCTGGACACCCCAGTGCTTTTACCCAGCAGATAGGCAGGTTGGGAGGTGGGTGAGTCATTCTTTCATGAAAGAAAAAGCAGGCAAAATGCAAGCAATCCTTGTCCTTCGTGGGGACTGGTGTGCAATTGCCAACGACAAAAGCTGCCGATGATGATCCACGATCCAGGTGCCCAGAAAAATGATAAAAAGTCACAGAAGATGCAGGAAAAAGGAAGGAAGGAAGGAAGGAAGGAAGGAAGGAAGGAAGGAAGGAAGGAAGGAAGGAAGGGAGAGGCAAGGAATGGAGGGAGGGAAGAGAGAGAAGGAATTTTGCTTCCTTTAGAAGATTAGCACTATCAGCGACACTTGGTTTTGATGCCTTCCTGAATTCTCCATCCAGAACCTTTCGGTCCCAATTGCCAGACTGGTGAGAAAGGGATCTGATCTTTTCCTATCGGTCCACCGGGGGGGGGATTCCCAGGGCACATCTGGTTGGCCTCTGTATGCCCCAGAAGCGTGGAGAACATGGCCCTTTAGCCTGATCCTGTCTCCTACGTCTTAAAGTCATTATCCCAGGATAGGCATGACTTAGTGCTTAGTTAGGCTTCCAGATCCAGATCCATTTTCCATTCCTGGCTTTTATTCCAAGGCCTCCTAAATCCCAGGAGAAGAAAGAATGAAACTACGTAATAAAAGTGCAGGATCCAGAAAATTGCTGACACTGGAGATTTTGGGGGGGGGGGGAAAGCATCGCAGAGGAACTGGGGTCTTCCGGCGGCGTCTCCTAACCAAAAAAAAAACACACACCCCATTTTTAACAAAATAACTTTAATCAGCTCTCGATTCGAGAGGGTTAATGCCGTTGTGCCATTAGCCACGGTTCGAAAGGGCTGACTTGCTTTTCTAAGCTGCGCGCGCGGGCTGAACGTTCGGAGCTGGCTCATCCACGTTATAGTTGCCGTGGGGCGAATGTGGGGCCTGCCTCTGGTTTTATTCACCCCAGGGCAGGATCAGAGAAAGTTCTTCTGGACATTGGGGCCGCCCCCGGAAAGGAGTTTACTTATGGTTTCTAATAAAACAGAACAAGGGCAAGGCTGGGAAGGAAATCCAATTTAGGGCCGATGCCCTGGGGCTGGCTGCAGGCACCCCTCCCTGCATCTTTAATATAAAGGATATTGTGCCCAAGAGGGGGGGCTCCCTCAAGCAGGAAGTCACCACTGGGGGAAGCTGCAATAAATACGCAGGTCCCTTCCTTTCATCTCGGAAGTGGGAAGGGGTGAATTGCAATTGAAATGAAGCGGCGTTGCTCACTTGCGAGATGAGCAGCGTATACAATTAATAAAGAATAAAACAGCACATGTCCCCAACTGCCTCCATATTCTGAAGTTTGGGGTTCCTCCTGGTATTACCCATCTCACTTTTCCAGGTAGTGTGATCTGGGGCCCCTAAGTTGAGGGGGAGGACTTATATCTCTTGTTAGGGTTGAGGTGGCTCAGTGGGTTAGGACGCTGAGCTTGTCGATCGGATGGTTGGCAGTTTGGCGGGTCGAATCCCGAGTGCCGCGTAGCAAAGTGGAGCGCCTGTTACGCGTCCCAGCTCCTGCCAACCTAGCAGTTCAAAAGCACGTAAAAATGCAAGTAGAAAAATAGGGACCGCTCCGGTGGGAAGGTAACAGCACTCCGTGCGCCTTTGGCGTCTAGTCATGCCGGCCACGTGACCACGGAGATGTCCTTGGACAAGCGCTGGCTCTTCGGCTTTGAAACAGAGATGAGCACCGGCCCCTAGAGTCGGAAACGACTAGCACGCCTGTGCGGGGGAACCTTTACCTTTTTACTTTATAGGTGGATTTGTGTTACCTGCAGTTTTGCATATCTGGGAATAAATATAACCAGAATGTGATAATTTTTTCTCATAAACCCAGAAAGTATTTCTGGCGTGTAGAAGCCCGCCCTTCCTTCCTTCCTTCCTTCCTTCCTTCCTTCCTTCCTTCCTTCTTAAGCAACAGTTTCAAGCACCAGCAGGATTCAGGAGAGGAACCAAGCGGCTAGGCTGGCCCGGTGGCTCCTAAGCCTGGGGTTCTTTTGCTTTCACAAAACATGGGCAGCATCTGTAAACCTGGGCAGGCTGGATTCCAGGAGGATTTTCCCCCCAGCCAGTTTTCTCTAGCTTCAAGGCAGCTTCAAAGCGGGAGAAAAACAGTGGATATCCTCCGTTGTAGCTGCAGGGCTTCACTTGAAGAATTTAATATTTGCCGGATCTTTCTACCAGCACTTTCTGCTACCAGGTTGTTTGGAGTATCAATAGTTGTGTTTTGGACAAAGTTTATGACTGGAAATCAGAGGAATCTGTTAAAGAAGGCTTGAGCTTTTCAAGCGCAGACCAGCAGCCTAAGAAACGCGGGATTGTGAACAGACACACCCACCCACCCCTATTTTTATTGTGGTGCTAACTGTGCTTAAACAATCCCCGGCAATCCCAATAGCATAATGGTAAAACAATTTAATGATGCTACCGCAGCATTAAACGTGGCCGGAGGACCCACCGAAAGCCTCCAGATGTTCGTAACAGGGGCGGGGATTATTCCTCACATTTATGACTCTTACGAAATTGAGCTACCATCCAAGAACGGGCCACAAAGCAAAGCCCTTATTTACAATGAGTCGGTTATTCCCAGAGCCTGCCAAAGCTGACGTAAAACCTCCCTACCGTTCTGAGGCCATCTTCCCATCAGATACCCCTTCGAGCAATCATTTTTCCCACCCACCCTGCATCTCTGGGTGTCCATCCCTCCCTCCACCCACCCACCCACCACCCCACCCCGTGCCTTGGTCTCAGGTCTTCCTGAGCCGGCCAGACGCGCCAGCCCCTCTCTCCCTCCCCCTCTGCCGCCTTTGCGAGGGTAGAAAGTTAAAAATTATTCAACGCGAGAGATTCCTGGCCTGCGGGCCAGTACCAGGCGAAGATTTTCACCGCCCGTTCTGTTCCTTTGCCAAAAAGCGAGATAAGACACTACGACGCAGTTCTTTTGGAATAATAATAATCATTCCCTTCTTCTAAGTTCATCTTCTACCTTTCTCCATCCCCGCCCCAATTATAACCCACTTTTTTCTCTCTCCCCCACCTCTCTTTATTTTCTCAGATGCTCCCCAGCCCCTTAGGATGAATATTTGGCGTTAACTGGATGGGAGGAGGGGGGGGAACACTTTAAAAAAGATGCAAATCATTAAACCGCCCCATAGTTGAGTTCCTTTCCTCCTCCTGTCGGTTGCCTTCACTTCAAAGGCCAAGTAAGTAGCGGATTGATTTATTTTTTAAGCCCGGCTGCCCTTCGCAAAGAATTTTTGCATTGTTTTCTCTCTCTCTCTCTCTCCCCCCCCCCAACGAACGTTGAGAAAACTGGAACGAGGGCTGCGGAGTTGACCCGGGAACTGAGGCAGGCTGGATTCTCGAGCCCAGCCAAACGGAGAAAAATTCCCAGGAATTCCAATTTTCCGCACGCTCCACCTTCCTTCCGTCCCTAACAAATCACCTGGCGATGAATGTAACGGTGGGACCTTTCCCTCCCCCCAAAGTTTTGCGGGTATAAAACAGGAGCTGTCCGGCGTCAAGGATGGGCCGGCGACGTTGGCAAGCGTGGATCGTGGATCGCGGCAGGCTTCCTGGGTAGGGCGGGCAAGGTAGGAGACACCCCCCCACGGTCTTTTGCAGAGACCAAAGATGCACGGAAGACCACCCACCGGAGGAGCGCCAGGTCTTGAAATGGGCCTGGGCTGGTGGCGACCATATTGCGTCCTCCTTCATCATCCCTTAGGATACAGCCACCGAAACGGTGGGCGCCGGTCATCGGTGTTGGCGGCTTCACTTTCCCATTTGGGTTACGGTCGGGCCGAAGCCCCAGCCCAGGGGATCACGCCAGCTGTCTTGGAGACAAACACCCCCCCCAAAAAATATATATATATATCTTGGCTTTCCTGTTAGTTGATTAATTATCTCGGCTGCTGTTCGTATACATTTCCTGGAGGCTTTTGTTACGGCCTTACTGTTCTTATCATTTTAGAATCCTAAGCTGGCCAGAATCATTTGGTTGAGTTGGGAGGCAGCAGAAATGGAATGAATGAATGAATGAATGAATGAATGAGGGGTAGACTAATAAATGCTAGAAGATTGCCAAAGAAGGAAAAACAGAGGGAGTGGAGATTGGGAGGGTAGAGAGAGAGAGTGGGATTCCTTGCTTTGCAAAAGAAGGCAGTGTGGCCTAGTGGAAGGATGCCTCCTTATTTTCTGTGCCTGATGATCCGAATGCTTATTAAATGTAAATGAATTTGTTTCCCCACCTGGCTGGGTTTGGAGAGTAGGAAAAGCTCCCCATTCCCAGGTCTTAGCCTGAAAAGCAAAACCTCCAGAACAGGAGGTGCAAAGGGGGTTTCAGCTCCTTGCAGACAGGGAGAGCTTGGCTCAGCCTAGCCTACCTGGCAGGGTCGTTGCAAAGTCGGACCTTGCTTGCCGTTCTGCGGTTAGAGGTCTATCGGGTCCGATCCGAACACAAAATGGGTTCCATTTTAACCTTAGGAGGCGAGAACAGTTTTGCAGAGGGGAGGCGAGACAATGCTGAATCAAACCAGACAAAGCAATTTCAATCGAAAGGGGGGTGGGAAATGCTTAAACACCCCCCCCCTTTTAGCTATTTGCCTGTGTGGGATCTAAACTTCTCCCTGTTGCACAAGAGGAATGTAGACTTTGCTCAGGGACTTGGATTTCCTGTTTCTCCTTTCTTTCAGCCTGAGCTCCACCCAAAGCCTGCCAGATTGGGCGCAGGGTCACCGGCCTACCTCCCCGGGCTGTTGGTGCGAAGGCCGAAGCCTTCCCACAATCCCCTGCCCCGCTCTCACTCAAGAGCCGGGGATGGGCGGGTCCAAAGCTCGGAGTGGGAGGAACAAAGGCCTGAGTGGGTGGGACCAAAGGCCTCGGTGGGTGGAGCCAGCCCTCTTCATTTTGACCGCCCCCCCCTCTGGCCTTTTTCTTTACTTGGATGCCACCCATCCCTTTGTTTCGGAGCTTGTTGAGGGTGACGGACGACGGGAGTCGGGGTATCCAAACACCTCTTGAGCAGCCCCTTTAGAGGAAGCTAGCCCGTCGTTGTGTTTTAAGAGCATTTCCCGCTACAGATGCAATGCTGGCCTTATTTATCTCCCGATCGTGACCGTCATCGCATCCCTGGGCCGTTCCTGATCATCAGGTGCCGCTAACAGTTGAAGGCCGGTTGCTTCTCCTATTCTTGCCAATAAGCAGCTTACGGAGAGGAAAGACGGGCCGGGGGGGGGGGGGAACGCTGTCCTTCAGGGGGTTAACAAAAAAACCCCTTTGCATCCGGCTGGTTCAAAACACCTGCTGTCCTACCCACCCACCCACCCACCCCCCCCCGGCCGCCCCAAGCAGCCAATGAGAAGGCAGCGCGTAGCAGCTCCCAGACAAGTGTCCGTTTGAAACCCAACACCTGTCTCCTGTTCCTGCCAGGTGTGACAGCCAGGTTGACGCTGGAACCCCCCCCCCCGCTTCTCACCTGGAAGTCCCTCCCTTTTCCCCGCCCCTCCTTTCCGTCAACAGAAAGAGATTTGGGCTACTTCCTCCTCCCGCACAGCCCAGCCCCCCTGCCCCCCCCAACCCGGTCTCCATCCCCGGCATTCGATCCTCAGGTGATCCGCCCTCTTTCTCTCCCCATGCCAGAGCTGGTCTTTCTGGAGAGGTGAAGGTTGTGGTCCCCGAGGGTCAGGCATGTGGATGTAAAACAGACCAGCCAGGTTGGCCATGCTGAGTGGTAGGCCTCGCACCCATCCCCTTGACATCCCCTCCGAAGCCTTCCGCAACCAGGACTCCCTTCGGATGTGTGGACTTCAATTCCCAGGGTTCCAAAGCGATGCCGAGCATGCTGGGAGTTGGAGACACCCCCCCCCCCAAGCTGGGTTGTAAGATACAGAATACATATCTTCCCAAAAAAGATTTGTTCAAAATTAGGACGGCGGCTTCCAACTTAAAGGGTTGCAACACACAAATTCTCCTTTTTGGAGCCCTCCTCAAAAGTGTAGGCAGAAAAAGAAAGGGTCCATTTAACAGACTGCTAGAAGTGACTCATCCGATCAAAAAAGGGAGGAACCGGCTTCACGCTCCATTCCTCTCCCATCCCTTCCACTCCTCTCCCCACCAGCTCTTAAAAAAAGCCGTCCCGGCCCAGAAAGGGGATTTTTAACGTGAGAAAGTGGCCTTGAGCTCAAGAGATGGTAAAACGAGATGCGTTTTCCAGTTTTAGCCGAACTGCCCAGACGGGAGTTTAAAAAAAAATAAATCTGGTTTTCCCAATAATTTATACCGGACTTGAAAACGCCCCACCTCTCCAGAGAATAGACCACTCCAGGTCTGCCATAAGCTCCCCCCCCCAGGTCACTTCTTTGACCTTGTAATATAAAGTTGGAAGGGACTTTGTAGGTTTTTCTAGTCCAACTCCTTACTCAAGCCTACATCCTATCAGACAAATGATGATTATCCAATCCAATCTCTTTTTAAAAGCCTCCAGCGATGGAGCACCCGCAACGTCTGGGGGCAAGCCCTTCCACAGATGAATTGTTCTAACAAGAGATTTCTCCTTAATGCTAGGTTGCTTCTCTCCTTATTTCGTTTCCGTCCGTTGTTTCTTGTCCTGCCTTCAGGTTTCTTTGGAGAATAGGTTCACACACACACACACACACACACACACACACACACACACCCTTCCTTGTGGCAGCCCCTCAAAATATTGGAAGACCGCTATCACGTCCCCCCTAGTCCTTCTCTGCAATAGACTAGACATACCCAATTCCTGTAACTATTCTTTGTACGTTTCAGCTTACACACACACACACCAATCATTTTTGTTGCTCTTCTCTGCACTCTTTCCAGAGTCTCAAGACTCTTTTTTCGTATTGTGGTGACCAGAACCTGATGCACTCTCCCAAGTGTGGTCTTACTAAGGCTTTGTAAAAGGGGTACTAGAAGTTCAGGTGATCTTGATTCTGTCCCTCTATGAAGAGCCCCACTTAATAGAGGGATCGAATTGATAGAACTGAATAGAGGGATCGAATTGATTCTTATCGACCTAGTCAGCCCTGCTGAATGGCCAAAGTTTTATAGTACTGCATTCCCAGGCAGATCTCTACGAGGACAGGACCTGCTCCCTCTTTTTTTATTTTTTTATTTTTTTTTTCAACCAGAGATGGGAGGATGGAGAAAAGAAAAAGGAAAAAAAATCACCATGGGGGGGGTGTCTAGCTGGCATGGACGTCTTCAAAACCTGGCACCGACCCAATTCAAAACAAAAGAAAGCTAATTTGACCTCCAGCCTCATTAGGTCGGCTGATTTATGGCCCGCTTCAAAGGCTTGTCTTTCTTTTTCTCTTTTTTTTCCCCCAAATCTAAATTTCTTTCTTTTTCGGGGACTAGCTGTTCAAGTCGTTAACCTGACCCAGTGAGTCTGTCTTATCGCTTTTTTGGGGTGGGAGTGAGAATGAAGCCAAACCGGACGGTCCCCTTTAATTAAAGCCGTTCGCCTTCTCCTACCACTCTCCTACACTCAGCACCGTCGTGCCTGGAGCAATCCTGGTCCATAACAAGGCATCTTTGCCCCCCCCCCACGGGATCTGGCTGGCCGGTAGCATCCACTTCACCTGGGATCCAGCCCTGTTCCTGACGCCAGGCCCATCTGAAAAGTAGAGGGGGGTGGGCGTTTGGCCACGTGCTCTTGCACCTTCCACCTGCTCTGGATCCTTCTGTCTTGTTTCTTGGCCAAACTTTGGAGGTGCAAATAAAGCAGCTTGTGGATGCAGATCTCCTTCTCGGTCAGCTGGTTATTTAGGGAGTATAGTAGGAGTATAGTATAGTATTTGAATCCCACCGCCCTGCTTAAGTTTGGGAAGACCGATTTCTACGCCCAGGCAAGGATTTACCCACTTCACCTGCTGGGCTGTGCTCAGGTGGCACGTTTGGCTGTGTGGAATGCAACACTGGTTCGGCTCTTTTGTTGCTGCTGTTGTTGTTTTTGTTTGAAACACTTTGAAATGCACCCTTGCAATTTGTAAGTTAGAAACAGCCCCCCCATACACACCCCTTTCCGATCTCTCGTTTATCTCTCCGCTTGGCCAGCCTCCGAGATCCGGATGCAACCTCCCAGGCCCACAAACACACAGACCCGCCCTGAAAAAAAGCAAAAAATAAAATAAAATAAAAAAATCTGGGATCTGAATTCTGCCCGTTGCTCCATTTATAACCCCTCGGGAGAACTCCTGCAAACTTTCCTGACAAGGGAGAGGTTGCTTGCTGAATTCCTCTCTTAGGGAACGGTGAGATTACGCAAGCCGGCTTCCGAGATTGCCAGATGGTGCCCTATCCAACTTCTGTGCCCTCGAGATAATTATTATTATCAGCCCTCTTCGGCTTTTAATCCCGCCTGCCTTGGAAAGAGGGAAGGGGATGGCTGAAGTCTTCTCTTTTTATTTTTATTTTTCTTCAAATTCCGTACGTCAGTTTTTAACACCCAGAAATCCCCAGCCAGCCATGCTGGCTGGGGAATTCTGGGAGTTGAAGTCCACAGGTCTTAAAAGTTGCCGAGGTTGAGAAACGCGACTCTGAACCATTTCTTAAACTCACCTAAACGTATCCGGAAGTAGGAAATGGACTAGCCAGGAAGGACAGGCAAATGAAGGGGAGTCGTCAGCCCTCTGGGCACATCGCTGGCTCTTTCCACCTGGTCCTGGTCATACCTAACCCCCCGTTGGGGAAAAAAAAATCTTTTATTTGGACTTTCTTGCTTTAGACAGCCGCGGGCCCACTCTGAAGCTGCAAGCGGGCCTTTTGTTACCGGAAACAATGCTCTATTTTGACACCCAACTTCAAAATATTTATTTTCGGCCAATGCCACCCTGTCGTCTTCCCTTTCCTCCTATTTCCCCGCAGAAGCCAGTCGCCTCTCTCTGAGTTTTGTTGCCCGGTTTTTCTGGCTCTTGCACAAGAGGTCAGATGTATTATTATTATTATTATTCCCCTTCCTCCTTTGAGGCGGCGGGGCAGGCTAAAGGCAAGAAAGCTGCACAGAGATGACTGGAAGAGAAGCTGGACCGACTCCCTGTATTTCTCTAGAGAAAGATTTGGTGCCTTATTTTCCCCTTGATGGTGGTCCTCTGCTCCAAGGGGACCTTGGTGTATGCCAGGCTCCTGAAGCTCCCTGTCACCAGCCTGTCAAAAATCGGCTGCGAATAACGACAGTGCTTAAGTCAACCTGGCTTGGCTTGTCAGAAGATTGCAAAAGGGGATCGCTTGACAGACACACACACACACACACACACACACACACACACACCCCTTGGATGCTGCAACCGGTGTAAATATGGTTGCCGGTTGCCCCTGGGCCTGAATTTTTATCACGTGACCCTGGGGAACGCTGCCGCGGTCGTAAGTGTGACAAATGGTCATACGTCACTTCCCCCACCCCTCGGTGCCGTGGTAACTTCAAACGGTCCCTAAACGAAGTGTCGTAAGTCGAGGACCCCCTGTACAATCCTGTAAAAAAGGAGAAAAAAAATATTCCTGAAATTGCCATTACCCCGTTGTGCCTCTTTCTCCCCTCATCCACATTTCTCCTTCCCCACTTTGGGAACCTTCCCAACTTCACCAAGGGAGGCTAAGTGAGGATCAGTCTTTCCCCACCCCCACCACAAGGAGATCACAAGATCACTCCTTGGATCCTTTTTCCCTGGCAGGAGGGAGCCAGCCTAAGGCCCACAGAGAGAGCCCTGCCCTTGGTGATTTGCAAGGAAAATCCCCGCAAATGATCTATTTTGCTTTAGGGCCTTGGGGGCAAGGAACCCGGGCTCCATCGGGTCCTGTCTAAGGCAGCCTTCTGTATTTCCTCCCCCCCCAAAATAAAATAAAATAAAATAAAATAACAATAACGGGCCGCGCCCACAGAATAAACCAGGAAGAAAGTAGGTTTTTGTTTTTCCTCCATTACCCCTTTTCTTTTCTCTCTGCAGAGCGAAACATTTTCCCAACCCATTGATATTTTTTTTTTTGCTTTCCAGGCGTTGAAAATGTGGCTTTAGGAGGGGCCAAGTTTTGAGAGAGATTGGGAGGGTGGCCACAGGGAACACACACACACACACACACACACACGCCGCCTTTGGAGAGCCGAGAAAAGAGGCCAGTCTGATCCTAAAGCTGAAAACCTCATTTATCCCAACCCAAACGTGTCTTTAAAACAGCTGGAAGAAACACACCGAGCCATCCAAGCGGTTCCCTTTTTTTTTTAAATGTATATTGCGTACGCGTCGTGTATTTTTTTATTTTATTTTATTTTTTATTTTTTTTAAAAAAAAAAACAACTGCCAGAAATTTCAGTGCAGCATTGTTGGCGCTGTTTTGACTTTATGGTCCTTTGGCTGTAAAAAGGTAAAGGTTCCCCCGCACATGCGTGCTAGTCGTTTCCGACTCTAGGGGCCGGTGCTCATCTCCGTTTCATAGCCGAAGAGCCAGCGCTTGTCCGAGGACGTCTCCGTGGTCATGTGGCCGGCGTGACTAGACGCCAAAGGCGCACGGAACGCCGTTCCCTTCCCACCGGAGCGGTCCCTATTTTCTACTTGCATTTTTTACGTGCTTTCGAACTGCTAGGTTGGCAGAAGCTGGGACGCGTAACAGGCGCTCACTCTGCTACGCGGCACTCGGGATTCGACCCGCCAAACTGCCGACCTTCCGATCGACAAGCTCAGCGTTCAAGCAGGAGGTTAAATCTTGTTTTGCTGGTTTGGATTCCTAGCCATTCCCTAACAAGCCGAAGGGAAGGAGTTAACCAAACAGCAAGAAGCCTTGGGCCTTCCCCACCCCTTGGTTTTGTCCTCTTGGAGGTGAATCATCCCTGTGCAAACAGTAAACTGATCTGTCTTTATTTGGGGGGGGGGAAGGAAAGAAAGGAAGAAAGAAAAAGGGGGAAAGGTCAATCCGTACCAGTGAAAGGCACTTTAAAACAAGGCTGACAACAATAAAAAGAATTGCTTGTATTCTTTGGCCATTCCAGTTCAAGAACCTGGGAAGGATCCTGAGGAAGGATGTAAAAATCTAACCTAGGCCAAGCAAGGTGTTTGTCTGTAAAATCCACCGTTGCTTTCTCACCATAGCTAAGCTTGTAAGCCGCCCTGAGTCTTCGGAGAAGGGCGGGATACAAATGGAATTAAAATAAATAAAATAAAAAACAAAATAGCAGCACCCTCCCTGGTTATCGCTACATCGACAACAGTTTTACTGTTGTTCTTTCCAGTTTTCTGTTTCAAGTTACAGATGTATCTGGTGTTGTTGTGTTTTAGGCAACAATCCTTTTGTTTGCAGAAATCCGATACACTGTTGACCGGGGTTTTTCCACAACCTTGTCGGGGTTGTGCTTAGGCTACATTTGGGAAACTTGGCCATTCTTATGACTAGGATGGTGGTTTTACAGCGCCGCGTCTCCCTGCTGCTTTGGAATAAATACGTGGGATCACAGTTTTAAAACTGGCATTAAGGAGATCTGCCTGCCAAGCTGTGAGATGGGAAGATTATTTCAACAGGCTGGGAAGTTAATCATGCACCAAGGTTTGGGTGGGTGAGAAAATCCGTCCATTCCCTGGTAAGGAATTAACTCTCAGTCCAGTCACTTCTGGTTCAAAGAGAGGGGGGGGAACAGTTTTTTCCAACCCCTATTCCTTCAGAAGGAAAACGCCCCGGGTGGTTCCACGATGGAAAAAGATAAAACTTGTTCCCAAACTGAGCCGAGTCCTGATGACTCAGGACTTTGGTTGGTCGCTAAACGGAATAGCTGTAGGTTGAGGACTATCTGTATTGGCAAATGGAATTCTTCCTTGTTGGAGGACCGCCCAAGTTCAACAAGCAGCACGTTTCCCAGACAGTTTTGAAGACAAACGGTATGTTTGCGTTCAAAGGCCACGTGGCTCGCGCTTCCACCGGGCCAAACGTGGTTTGTCTGTCCGTGGCATGGCTTGAATCCCTCCACTGTGGCTTCGAACCACAGTGGTTTTCAGCTAAGCACTTTGCCCGAGTCTCAGCCCTCGGTGGCGTCTTCGACAATTCACAGTTAAGCAAAACAGGCTTTTGTTGTGATGCCTCAAGCGTGCCTTAAATGGGGGTGATTTTATTTTTTTGCGACGTTTGCAACCTGTTGATCCGACTAAGGAAGCAAAAAAGCAACAAAGCCAAGTTTGGGGGTGGGGTGGGGTGGAGAGATAGATTTCCACTTTTTATTTTTATTTTTTTTATTTTTATTTTACAAGCGGACAGGTGCGTGTAGGTATGCTCCAGGGGGAGGACTACAGCAAAGCAAATTGGCAAGAGGCCTTACTCAGGTTAGCCGAAAACATCTGATTCCTAAGAGGCTGCTTCTTTGGGGAACAGCAGAAGAGAAAAACAAATTATGGAAAGAAAGCAGGAGACTTAAGATGATGAAACAGGGGCCCGGCTGGGCAGAGGGAGGTAATGTCAGGAAGCCAAACTTGGTACTGGGGGAAGAAAAACAAACAAACAAACCCAGTCCTATGTTGGTTTCAGCTCCAAAGATTGCTTTGTGTGGGAGGAAAAGAAAGGATTTGTTGCATCATTAATACACAACATGGATTTGGAATCCGCCGTTGCATTTTAACAATGGACAGGAGGGCCGTATAGATCCGAGTTCAACCTTGGACTTCAACTCCCAGAATTCCCGAGCCAGAAGTTGAAGCCCACGAGTCGTAAAAAGAGCCAAGGTTGCCTACCCCTGCCCTAGAGCATGGAAACAAGACTTAGCAGTCAATCAAGTCTTTTTTCCTCATCCGTAACATCCTGCCCAACGAGCAAAGCTCTAAGCAGAGAAACATTTAAGGAGGCTGAAGCTAGCAGAGAAATCCGTCGGGGAAAGTAATTTGTGGACCAAAAGTATTCCGAGAAAGGGACAAGACCTCTGTTTGGTGTCTAAGGGGTCAGCGTGAGAGATATGCCTGATCCTGGGTGGGGGAACAGAAGTCTAGGGGACCCCCCCCCCTAGAGATGGATGAAAAGAGGTCTTTACATTGGGATGGGGCCATTGGCGTATTTCAGAGCGGAAGATTTCAGATCCAGCATCCATGAAGGTTTGGGAAGAGTCCTGTGGAACATTCTGGAAGGACCCTGCTACACGGGGACCGATAGTTGTTTTCTTGCCCTGGCCTTCTCGGATTCTCTTGTCCTGGTCTCCTTGGTCCTCCCATTGAGTCAACCAAACGATTTGCACCACCTCTTCCGGAGCTTAGGTCTTGCTCAGACCTGCCTGTTGTTCTTGGTCCTCCCCCAAAGGCTCAAACACAGGAGGCTTCAGATTGGGTCACTTTGGGTTTCAGGATCCCGGCCAGGTGCGCGACATTTACCTGACTCACCCCGCCTAGCCAAACCGTCAAGACCGGTGAACGTGGGCCGTTGGGCGAGCTGAGTCATCTCCGTCATCCATGACGCCGTGACCTTCCCTCGGCCTTGGGTCGCCGAGGGTTCACGCAGCCAGACTCAAAACCCGGGACACACAGAAGGTGTCCACGGTGTCTGATTTCGCTGCCTGCCTGCCTGCCTGCCTCCTCCTCCTCCTCCTCCTCAACCAAGGTTGGGTCAAATAAAAGAAATAGATTCGACTAGCCCTGAAGGCCACTGCCGATAGCCTGAGCGGCACTTTGCAAGGAGCAAGGGAGATTTTCCAACAGCCGGTTTTTAAAAAGGAAAAATATACAGGGGCCGTTCGAAGTCACCGCGTCACTGGAAAAAAATGTGACTTATGACTGGGTTTTCAGGCTTAGGACCCTTGCAGCCCCCCCCCCCCCTTAACGGTCACACGATCAAAATTCAGACGCCCGGCAGCCGGTTCATATTTATGACGGTTTGCAGTGTGTCGTCACGCGATCTCCTTTTGCGACTGACAAGCAGAGCCAACGGGAAAGGCAGATTCACTTCACAGCTGTGTTGCCAACAGCTGCAGCGATTCTCTTAACAGCGGGGACAAGAAAGGTCTTTAAATGGGGCAAAAACCCACTTAGCAAGTGTCTTGCTTAGCAACAGAATGTTTTGGCTCAATTTTGGTCATAAGGTGAGGACTAGCTGTGTACATTAGCAGCCCTGATATATATATATTAAGACATATATGTCTTAATCCCTCCACTTAGGCCTGGGGAAAACTTCAGCCTAAATCTTTGGTTAGTGGCTAGTTAGCCAAGACTGATAGTTGCCAACCTTGACCGCTCTCAGATGTGTAGACTTCAACTCCCAGAATTCCCCACCCCCACCCCCATCAACCCTCGCCAGTCGAGCCTGCCAGAGCCACATTGCACTTGGTTGCAAACAGATCGTGCTGGAAAGTTGCAGAAGTGTTTCCTTGTTGTACACACACAGGGACACAGACACACCCCGGAGACCAAAAGGCCAGTTTCTAAGGCAGCCAGGAAGTTTTCCAATTGCTCCCGGCTGATCACCAGAAAGCGCACAAAAACAGTCCACTTCCAAAGCTGATTTGATTTCCAAATGAATCCAGCTTCCTGCTGCCCTGATTTGCATGATTTTGCATGCAAAATAAATTGGTTTGGTTTCAGACACACACACACACACACACACCCTGGAAAAACTCAACTTGCTCGTAGTGGGAATCCATACATTTCTTTGTCTTTCTTCTGTGTCCAGCCGAGCAGGACCCGGTATTTGCACATTCAGAAACGAACTCCGCCTCTCTGATTTAATCTGAAGATTAGTCCTGAGAGGGAGGCTGGCCCTCAGTAACACACACACACACACGCACACACATACACACACACACAAACCCCATTCCCTTCTCCAGGCAGCTTCTTGCAACTGCCAGTTCCTTAGTTATCCCATCCGATCTAGGAAAAGTTGAACAGTCAGTCAGCTGCAATTCTCTTGAGTCTCTGAGCCTCAGGTCTACCTGTTCTGGCTGTTGTTTTTGAGGTCGGTCAGAATGAAAAGAGTGTGTGTGTGTGTGGGGGGGGGGGAAATAGTCCTGTTCTTTTGCATTTTATTCTGCTCCGCTAATGTTTTTTTTATTTTTATTTTATTTTATTTTTAATTATTATTCGTTTTATTTTCCTCCTCCCCTCCCCTGTTTGTCTCCCCCCTCCTCCCCGCCCCCTCCCCCCGGCCTAAATAAGGAAAGAGAATCCATTCATGGCGGAAATGCATAAATTGTCAGCTCACAAATTCTGCCAATTTTTCAAGGGGGTGGGTGGGTGGGAGGCAGCATATTTTAAGAAGCAGCTTTGCTTTGTTCTCCTTCCCTTTCATTTATTTATTTATTTAAAAAAGCTCTCTTTGAGTTCATTTTAGGGAAAGAGACGTATTTGTGCCGTAAATGCAATCTGCTGAGTTTAGTCAAACAAGCCACTCTGGTTGCATTGTTCTGGGTTACACCTGCGCCAGGCTGTTTGCCATCCTGTCCAGCCCTCTTTTCTTTGCCATTTGAGCCCCATAATCTCTACACACACACACACACACACACACACACACACACACACACACACAGAGAGAGAGAGAGAGAGAGAGTCCTGGCTGAGATCCTGTCTTAGGTGTCCCCTGGGGTGAGATGACGCCCAGTTTAGTCTCCTTTGCTTGGATTTGTAATTTGCAGCAAGTTTTATGGTAGCTGAGCAGGCTGGAGAGAGAGAGAGAGAGAGAGAGAGAGAAATTATAAATCTGGGAGCTTTGCCATCACCGGTTACTCACTTAAGAGATACTTAAGCCTCTGTGACTCGGCCCCCTCAAATAAAACTTTCCCCTAAGTAAGCTTTGCAACTAAAACTTCTTCCTTTCTAGACCCTAGTGAGGCTGTTGCATGAGAAAATCAGCTCTCTCTCTCTCTCTCTCTTTCTCTCTCTCTCTCTCTCTCTCTCTCTCTCTCTCTCTCTCTCTCTCTCTCTCTCTCTCTCTCTCTTTTTGCAAATCTTCAGGAAGTATGATGGAATAAAGGAAGAGAGAGAGAGGTCCAGAGAGAAAGGGCGTGGATCAAAAAAAAACCAACACCCCACCTTTTTTTATTTGTTTGCTGGGCTAAGGAGCGAAATGTCGCAAGTCCAAAGGGCTGCGTTTCTCTTAGGAAAAGAGCCGAAGGGACTGAAAGCTGTGTGAGTGTCAGGTTCGAATTAGGGGAATCAGTTGGGATCGATACCCACTCTCCTAAGTTCATCCCGATCCCCACTTTTTTTTTTCTGGGGGGGGGGGGAAACAGAAAGATACTGTAAATGTTGCTGAAAGGTTAGGCTTTTAAGGGTTCCAAAGGAATACGAACATCTGGAAGAACTGGATGACAAGAGAAAAAGTCGAAGCCTTTGAATCAAGACTGACACCAAGCTTAGTTGTACCCCATTCCAGCTTTTTGTTTTTAACTTTCCTAGTGGCCTTTTTTCCAAGTCCAACACGTATCTCCGAACCTACCGATCTTTTTTTTCGTAGAGCAGCCGAAATTCATCCAGATGCTGGCGCGGCCCTCCCAGGGGAAATCGCACCCCGTATTCTCCTCCTCAAGAGACGTCCAGAAAGGATGGATTCCCTTTGGGAAAATCCTGCGGAGCTTCTTTACTTGACCCGAAGAATTCACCTGGGCCGCAACGTTGGCCTCCTCCCCGTGTCAGGACTGCACCTTCCCGACTTGTGGCAGGGAGTTCCCAAGCTCTGCTTTCACCAATCCTGCTCTGCCCCCCTCCCGTCTTGTTTCCTCGGGACGAGGGTCGTCAGTGTGAAAAACGATCGTAAACCCACCCACCCCCAGAGCCGTTGTAACTTTGAACGGTCACTAAACAAACGCTTGTAAAGCGGGGTGGGGGGGGGAAAGAGGCAGGCTTCTGGAGGATCTTTTTTTCCTAGATTCTTGAGTCATTTTCCTCGCCGGCACCCAGCAAGCCTGAACTTTGCAAGGCTTCCCAGGCAGCTGAACTGGTGGGACCACTCTCCGCTTCCTTCTTCCTCACTTTCTCGGCCCGAGGATAACAGCAAGGCTTTCTTTTTTTTTTTTTTGCCGAGTCGCGCCACAACGATAGTCGCTCTCCCCCCGTTCCCGTCATCTTGTCCCCAAAAATGTCTTAACTGGCGGCCAAACCTGTCGATGACTTTTGGCAAAGAGGGAGAAGCTTCCGAGGCTCTCGCGCCTGGCTAGATCTTCAAAGATCCGGCAGACCAACTGGTTCCAGCTTCGGGGTCCCATCCAGGCCCCTAAGGGGCTTTTGGGGATGCTCGGAAGCCCCCACTAGATCCCCAGAAGGTCCTCAGCATCCACCACCACCACCCCAAAAAAATAAAGAATCCAGGAACCATTCCTACTTTAAAAAAAAAATATTGATTCAATTTCTAACTTTTGACTGTCTCTGTTCTTCTTCCCTCTTCAAACTATCTCTGTGAGTGGCCACCTTCGTTTCCGATCGGCAGCGAAGTCCCTTGCTGAGCTATTCACCGCAATCCGCCTGGCCGCTCTGGCCCAGGACGATGGGATCTGCCGTCTGACTGCCGTTTCCCCACCTGTGTGGAAGGGAGCAGTGCAAAGAAGCTGGGCATTTATTTTATTTTTCATGGCTTCTTTTGGAAACCGGCCTTGCGAACCCCCCAAATCCCAACGTTGATTCCTTGATGGAGCCGGCGGGGGGGGGGGGTTGGACTTGATGGCCTCAAGGGGAGCCTTCACCTTCACCCCTTACTAATGCCACTGAAAAGGTCAGCTGAGGCCTTTGTTGAAAAAGGTTTGAATTTGGGTTAGTTTTAGCAGACTGGGACCATCTTCCCACGGGTAGGGACTCTCCTTGCCTGTGGCACAGGTTAGGCAGTGGGTTCGAAACAGGTGTCTGGCTGGGCTAAACTTCAGTGAACACTCTCTCTCTCTCTCTCTCTCTCTCTCTCTCTCTCTCTCTCTCTCTCTCTCTCTTTCTCTCTCTCTCTCTCTCTCCATGCCTCTGCTTTCCTTTGCTGCTAATCTCTCCCCATCTTTTGTGGGCCGGAAATGGAGCTGAGCTGGCAAAGAAGGAAGCGGATGAAAGAAAGAGGTGGAGGTGGGCTGTTCTAAGCCAGGCAACACCTGCTCACTAGGTAAAAAAAAAAAGCCTCTGGGGGAGAACAAAGGCCACTGGGCCTCCAGGAGCGAGTCTGCCCTTGGCCGGCCGCCTTGCAGTTTTGGCCAAGGGAGGGGGTGGGGGGGAGGGGGGGGCACATGGAGGGCAGTAGGCGCCAAGGAGCTGAGTCAAAGCAGAAGCTACCACAGCTTGTTCACCTCGACTGGGGGAAAGGGCGGTCAGACAGGAGTGGTTTCAGGGAATAGGTGTGGAGAGGCTTGAGGGAGCACCTTATAGAAAACCCCCTTTCCTTTCCTTTCCTTTCCTTTCCTTTCCTTTCCTTTCCTTTCCTTTCCTTTCCTTTCCTTTCCTTCCCTTCCCTTCCCTTCCTTCCCTTCCCTTTCCTTTCCTTTCCTGCTTGCCTTCCCTTCTCTCCCACCCAACAGTGCACAGTTGAGTATTTTTCTCTCTTTGTATGCATGTATTTAATTTTAACGTCGTCCTTACATGCCATTACTTGCCCAGCCACCAGGCCTGAAGGAAACCTGGACAGACAAATTTCCCCCTTTCGGCAGACCTGTCTCTTCTGGCCGACGATGAGGACTAGTGTCCCCGCATCACTTGAAAGGAAAACAAAAAACAGGGTGGGGGGAAGCCATCAAATAATTGAACTGCTCAGTTCTCGGGCAGGGTGAAAAATCTCAGGAGCTGACGAACATTGTTTTTTCAAATGTTGTCCAGAGAGGTGATGGCTGTCTCCTGCTTCTCTCCATCCACCCAAGTTGTTTAATGCACTCAAACAACGGATGAACAGAGGGCAGCGGCTCTGGGTTCAAGGGCAGGGCTGGCTTGGCCCCGGACTTTGCCCCTGTAAAACGCTGCCAAAGCTTTACTATATCTTAACGTCCCGGTGGCACAAGCAATCATTCCTTGGAATCGAGATTTGTACCTTTTTGCCCTGTTAGAAAAGGCGGGCCAGCGGTGCTGGGCCAATGTGCTTTGCCCCATTAGTTCCTTGCAATGTTTACACCTTCTCAAATCTTGTCCTCCCCACCCCAACCACCCACCCCCCTCCAGTTGCATCTCTTATCCCATGCTAGCTCATCCCTGCCTCTCTCCCAGGCCTGATCCCCATCGATCCTCTCCAAAAACCAGTTCCTGGATCTCTGGATGCCAACCTCCTCAGAGTGACTCAGCCTGTTCCTTTCTTCCCATGGGGGGGGGGGCTGGTGGTGTGGAAAGTGTCACTGCACATTTTTTTTTTTAGTTCGTTTGAGGCTTTTTCTTGTCGCCAGGCCGAGCAGCCGTGTCATCTCTTTCCAAGGTCAGCGTGATCCGAGGCCGTTTTTCCCTCCGACAAAGCATTTGCTTTCCTTGGGCATCACAAGGGCCCGAAGCTCTCGGTCAAAGCACCTGGGTGCCAAAACAAAAAAAGAAAGGGCCAGAACAGTAAGACCAACTAGGAAACGCAGAGACGGTTGAGATAAAACCTCTTGGTTTCTCTGCCGTGGGGCTGAAAATGCTTCCAAGAATTCCTTTAGACGGTCTGGCATGTTTTCGTTCAGAGCTTCGCTTTGTGGAATGCCGAAGAACAAGAGTTGGAAGGGACCTGGAGGCCTTCTAGACAAACCCCCTTGCTCAAACAGGAGATCCTGCAACTAGGGCAACTTTTATGACCTGTGGACTTCAATTCCCAGAATTCTCCAGCCAGCAGGCGGGGAGGGGAGAGAGAGACAGACAGACAGACAGACTTCACTGGAGTTTAGCATTTTGGACCTGTCTTAGCTTTCCAATGAACCCTGTAAACTTCCCTCTCCTGGGCTGATAGATCCCGGAATCCAGATTCGGGGTCTTTTGTACAAAAGACATGTTGATGCAGTAACTATGAGAGGGATCTTGGAGTTCTTGCCCACTAGGATCACGTGCAAAAGAAGATAGCTCTAGGACAAGAGTTGTCTTCTGCATCATAGGAAACTTAGCAGCACCTGAAAGGTCCTTTAAATCTTAGAGCAAGTGATGGCACCAGAACACTCCTTTAATTTTTCCTTGATTCTGGACTGTCTAATTGGGATGGGCAGCCTTTTACCAGCTAGGAATCGGGTTTATTTTCGAAAAGAAAAATGATCTAAGTGGGTAGGGTCCATATGATACCACACGGCTGTATCCCCAGGCCTGAATTGTCTGGCAGTTTTTTTGATTTAATTTTATCAGAAATGTCTCAGAGCTTGAGGTCCAGCGACTTGACTTTCTATCTTGCTCTCAGCGTTCTGCCCCCCCCCCGCCTCTACTGCAGGAGAGAAAACCAGCAAGAAAAAGGTGGTGGATTTTGTGCACTGGGGCTTACCTCTTCCTGAGTTACATCCTTTGGGAATTTTTTTTTTCAGATGCCTGGATCTAATTACGGTGATAATTGGTCATTGCGTTAGCCACACCTTGCGGGCGAAGCTGGGGGGACCCTGTTTTTGGGAAAAAAAAACAACTCTTAAAAACAAAGCCTGGCGCACGCACGGAGGCCCCTAGCTCCATTGTGAGGTTGGGTTTATTGAAAATATAAATCCATTCTGCTTTGCTGACTCTGCACTGCAGATCTGCATTTGTATAGGAGGAAAATAAAATACGTTGGTCCTCAACATTCTCCCTTCTTTTCACCTCTTCTCTCTCTATATATATATATTTGCTGGCCCTTTTCTTTAAAAAAAAAGACTATTCCAGTTTAAATGAACCCATCTGATTTGTTTTCCCAATAATCTTTGATTCATTGGGGAGAGGGCTTGACAGTTCGGTCGCCAAATACCCTGGAGGTGTTTTCATGAAAAATACAAGGGAATTCTGGGAAAGGAGATGGCAATAGTGGGGCCCTACAGCCATGTCGGTTTGCAGTGCGGGGGAGGGAGGGGGGATTGTTAGCTGTTGCCCTCTCGAAGCTTGAAAGTTGCTCCAGCATATTCCTCCTGGAGGATGCTACCAAGGCAGTCTGTGGCTCCACCATTCCTAACGGCCGGAGAGGTTTTGCGGCATCGAAGTTGCCGTCTCCAGCCTTTGTCGTTCTCTTCTTCCTGCTTTGCTCTGGGAATTTCATCTCTCTCCCAAAAGAGAGACGGTCCCAATCTTCCCCGAATCCTAATTTCTGTAAATTAGGTTAGACTCCTTCTCCAGAATGAGACCCTCTGCAGATCCAACAGCTACAGTCCTTACCTTCGTCAGCGGATTGCCACCTGTTACGTTGCCAACAAAAAGCAGAGCGTATAGCTGTTTATTGTGTGAACGTTACCTGTATCTTGGGAGCCCTCTGTGCCCCTGCATGATTTATTCTGAAAGTATTCCTTTTGATTTCCAGACAGTAGACCCAGGACACCGTTTCGTTTAGAGACGCACCAGGCAGCCTCTTTCCTCTAACGGCCGTCTGCTCCGCGCATCCTGCGCTGGGAGCAACGGAACACAGGCAGTCCTCCATCTTAGGACCACAATGTCTCCGTGGCTAAGCGGACAGCCGTTCAGTGAGTTGCGTCCCGTTTTGCGGCCTTTCTCCCCAGCTGTTCCAAGAGTTTTTTCGCCCCATTTTACGACCTTTCTCGCCACAGTTCTTACAGTGAATCACGGCAGTGGTTAATTTAGTAACCCGGTCGTTAAATGAATCCGGCTTCCCTCGTTGACTTTGCTTGTCAGAGGGTCGCCAAAGGCGATCACGTGACACACACACACACACACACACACACGGGACCCTGCGAACGTCATAAATGCGAGTCAGTTGCCAGGCATCCGAATTTTGATCACGCGATCCTGGGAGGCTGCAAGGGCCGCGAGGGTGGAAAAATGGTCACTTTTTCCAGTGCCTTTGTAACTTTGAAGCGGTCACTCAATGAACTGTTGTAAGTCGAGGGTTCTACCTGTATTATTGGAGGGTATAATGCAGAGAGGAGACTGAATGACAGGTTCTTGGCAAGCGGGGGGTGGCAAACGGGAGGCAAATCCAGAACAGAAACTCGCCCAGAGAAAAATAGGTTAGCCTCCCCACCCTTGGCTCAACTCAATTTTGTTGTGATTTTAAACGTGGTTCTTCTTCTGAGTTGGTTTGTGGCAGCCCAAACGGTTCTCCTGAAGCATCAATTCCGCCATCTCCCTCTGTGTCCAAAATACCGACATGTGCAGTGCATCTCTCTCTCTCTCTCTCTCTCTCTCTCTCTCTCTCTCTCTCTCTCTCTCTCTCTCTCTCTTTCTCTTTCTCTCTCTCTCTCTCTTTCTCTCTCTCTCTCTCTCTCTCTCTCTCTCTCTCTCTCTCTCTCTCTCTGTGTGTGTGTGTGTGTATTAAACCCCCCCCACCAATGATAGGGTTTGGCAGTGCAGTGAAGGCCCCAACCCTTAGGCCTCCCCATCACCCCTTGGGTTGTTCGGCTGCAGCAGCCATTCTTGCCTTTTCTGACCTCCCTTTCCTCAGAAACCCCATTGTTTGCACTCTGGCCCTGCCCAGGCCCCCAAAATTACTGATTGGGCTTTGCCAGCGGTTGCCTGGTGAGCACCTCAGCATCTCTCTTGCGATGAACATCTCAGCATCCCTCAGCTAGCCTCTCCGAGGCAGAAATGGAAGGGGCGCCTTGTCCGTCTCCCAGCTTGGAGAAAAGTTGGCCTAACGGCCGCAAAATCCTACCAGAAGAAGGCATTTCTTGCCTGTTCTAGCAACGGAGCGCCAAGCCGACGGCTTGCTTTGCGAATCCTGGGTTCTTTGCCCTTAAAAAGGGCCGCCTTCTTCAAAACAGGGATCGGCCACAACAACCCGCAAGAGAGACCGCCTTATGGAAGAAAGTGGGCGCAACTGAATAGATGGCCCCGTTTTTTTTCTTTCCAGCTTGCGGCAAGGATGTAGCTGGCTGGGATGAGAATTTGATTTCCCCACCCCCCACCCCTAAAAAAAAAAGTGTTTTGCCCAAAATTGCGTCCAGGTTGCGAGCTCCCCCTTTGGAAAAACCACTTAACCTTCTTTTTTTTAGAAAAAATAAATGGGGAAAAGCAAATAAAAGAGAATTGCGCTTGTGACTCACACGGGGTTTGATATCTGGCGGGCACACAATTCACCCATTTCTATCCAGGTGAAATATCCTTTTCCCCCCCCTTCCCCTTTTTCCTCCCAGGGCTGGAACACAGTC